>NC_043992.1:41473865-41511365 GCF_902150065.1 Myripristis murdjan | reverse complement strand
GTCTCATGCTGTTCACAAGTCGACTTATTGTCTGCTGAGGCATGGCATCCCACTCTTCTTGAAGGGCGGCCCTCAGGACATTGAGGTTCTGGGGTACAGAGCTCCGAGCCTCTACACGGCCACTCAGCTGATCCCATAGGTTTTCTATGGGATTCAGGTCTGGAGAAAGTGCAGGCCACTCCATCTGAGGTACCCCAGTCTCCAGCAGCCGTTCCCTAATGATACGACCTCGATGAGCTGGAGCATCAAACACCTGATGTGAATTTTGCCGTTAAACTCCTTGTTAGAGAACAGCAACTTGTGCAAAAAGTACTGAAACATTGAACAGTTGGACATGTGCATTCAAAAGTTTACAGAAGGTCACATTAAGTTCACCTGTAAAGGTTAGAATGCATTTTAGGTTCATCCTGAAATTTCACCTGAAAGCTGAATATCCCTAACTTTTTGTGAGTAGTGTATGATGATAATTCTGTAGTTTTGATCATTTTCTACTTCCTGTTTAAGTCTCTCCTCACCAGTTTGGAGCTGGCGGTGGCCGGCAGGTGTCTCAGTGCGGGGGGGCGGTAGGCCTGCGTGGGCGGGGCCTGCGTGCTGCCCAGCTCGCCGGGCGCCGCCTGGTACCGGACGGGCCGCTCGGGGAAGCAGCCGTCGGGGAAGCTCTGCCAGCGGACCTCCCACAGCTCGCCGGCGTCCTGCCGCCGCAACACCGTGCCCGTGTAGTGCCAGATCTTGTAGCCGTTGGAGACCCGGAGGCGCGGCGAGCAGGTCGCCGTGACGACGTGCTCGCCATCGGGGCACCAGGAGAAATGGGTGGAGTCTGGAGCCTGAGGTTTGGACACCTGATTGGAAGAAGACATGAGCACATGTGATCATAAATAAGAAAAAAAAAAAAAAAACAAAACAAGCCAATATCTTTTTATTTATTTAAGTTTATTATTTAGCTTAATTATTTACTTATTATTTACTTACTATTTATTCATTATTTACTTATTATTTATTCATTATTTATTCATTATTTACTTATTATTATTTATTCATTATTTACTTATTATTTACTCATTATTTACTTATTATTTACTTATTATTTATTCATTATTTACTTATTATTTATTCATTATTTACTTATTATTTACTTATTATTTACTCATTATTTAAGTTCATTTTAATTGGCCGAGTTTCCCGCCTCACCTGTTTGTACTTCTTGACATCCCAAACCTCCATCTGACCCCGCAGGTTCCCGAACCCGGCCAGCACCAGGATGTGACCCTGAGGACTGCGCGCACACACACACACACACACACACACACACACACACACACACACACACACACACACACACACACACACACAGTGCTGCCTGGGTGAAACACACTTGCTGTCTATCTGCTCCGTTCCTCTCCTCCTGACAGAAGGTGGGGACCGTTCGACCAATCAGCATCTAGTTTCATATCATACCAGGACCCCCGTGTCCCACCTGTAGTAGACGGCGTTCCTCGGTCCGGTGCCGAAGTCGAACACGGGGTCACACTTCATGTTGAAGATGGTGGCCTTGGCCGGCATGAAGCCGTAAACCACGCAGAACTCGGCGGCGTTGGGGCTCCACGCCACGTCGTAGATCGGCCCGTTCTTCGCTGTTTGGACGAAACAAAGAGACGCAGAGACGCCGACAGAAAGATCAGCTTCTCCTCCCAAACTCTATGTTCTGCATGTGTTATGTACCCTGTTGTATCATTATTGTTATTATGTCCAATAACAATAAACTAAACTAAATATGGAAGTGTGAGATACAGAACCAGACTCCCCACAGCTCCCAGGACTCCCACCACGACAGCTCACAGAAATACCAGAAAGTAGTCGCGTGGTTATTTTGTATGGCCAATCTCTTCCCCACACTTACAGAAAACATGACATATATCGTCACCAACATGGCAAATGATCCATATTGTGGCAGAAGACTGTGTTGGCGGCGAGAGCAGGATGAGGATACTCACGCAGCTGGACCACGGCGCTCTCCCCGTTCACGGCCAGGTAGTGCAGCGTCTGCTCGCCGTAGTACGACGCCCCCGTCTTGTCCACCTCGGTGCTCGCCGTCACCAGGAGCGCCGACGCTGCACCAAACAAACACGCGATCTTACATCCGCAAAATAGGATTTGTGCTCCAGGGCGTCTCTGTGGCACCATAACACTTTATTTACCAAAGTGTTTGGTCTCATCTGACCTTTGGATTTTGCACAGAGCATATTTTGATTTTGATAATATTCTGATTAATTGTTCAGCCCTAATATACATGATCATAATAATAAGTCAAGGAGGAGGAAAGAAGACGTCAACACAGAGCATGTATTGATGACAGACGCTCAGTAAAAATATGAATATCTCCACAGACAGCTGGCGACTCTGCAGGCTCTCACCTTTCTTGTTCCACAGCATGGACACTCTGTCGGCCTTGAAGAAGCTCTTGTTGGCGAGCGCGGCGGTCGGCCCGCCGAACAGCGGGTACTGGTAGAGCCGGACGAACGACGGCGCCCCTTTACTGCCTGGCACGTAGACGGCGACCTGCAGGGGACAAACAGCACAGACACTCAGAGTCTCACATGGGAATCAGAGGCTGCGTGTCGCCAACAACTCCACAACACCAAGAGCTTCACTACATGGACAAAAGTATCAGGCCACACCTCTTAACCAGTGACTTCACGTGTTTGATTCAGTCCCGTCCCCACAGGTGTGTAACCTCCAGCAGCAGCCATGCAGTCTGCCTTTCCCAACATCAGTGACAGAGCGTCTGGTTCTAAAGAGCTCACTGAGTTCAGGTGCTGCTGGAATAGTGATGGGACAGGAAGCCACCGCTGCAACAAGTCAGCTGCTCAACTTTCTTCCCTCCTAGATATTCCACCATCAGCTGGAAGTGGGATTATTGCAGATATTCCACCATCAGCTGGAAGTGGGATTATTGCAGATATTCCACCATCAGCTGGAAGTGGGATTATTGCAAAGTGGAAGCGTTTAGGAACCACAGCGACTCGGCCACCAAGGGGCGGCACCACGTAACGTTACAGAGCCTGAGCGCATTGTGCCGACTGTGCAGTTTGCTGGAGGAGGGGTCACGCTGTGGGCTGGTGTTTCTGGGCTCGGCCTCGGCCCCTCAGCTCCACTGAAGGGAAATCTGAACGCTTCAGCTCACCGACACATTTTGGCCAATTCTCTGCTTCCAGCTCTGTGGGACCAGTTTGGGGAAGGAAGGCCCTTTCCTGTCCCAGCATGACTGAGCCCCAGTGCACAGAGCAGCTCCATAAAGGCGTGGCCGGCTGAGTTTGGGGTGGAAGAAGTTGAGCGGCCCGCACAGAGCCCCGACCTCAACCCCATCCAACACCTTTGGATCAACTAGAACGGCGACTGGGAGCCGGGCCCTCTGGTCCAACATCAGAGTCTGAGCTCACAAAGGCTCAAAACTCCCACAGACACTCCAACATCTGGCACAAACTCCCACAGACACTCCAACATCTGGCAGAAAGCCTCCCAGCAGAGTGGAAGTTGTTCTCCATATTAAAGGCTCTGGGTTCAGGATGGAGCTCAGAGAAGCTCCTGCAGGGGGAGCAGGACTTTGTCCATGTGGTGTACATATTATAAAGTGTAAATTGTTTTCTAATTGTTTTATTATCTAAACTGGCCTTTTCTGTTTTCTCTCACGCCTTGGAGCAACAGTAACGCACATTCACTTCAGTTATTGTTGCACGACTCGTGTCCCTATCCCAGCTGTGTGGTGTTTTGTGGACCTGGTGGTGCCTCCTGCTGTGCTGACACCAGATCATCTGTGTCAAACAAACATCAGCATGGACTTCATGCACTGCCTCATGGATTTTTTCAGCACAGCCATATAACGTCATCTCTGATTTTTTTCATTTTTAAAAGCTGTAGTACAGAAATATTGGGATAACGTGTGCAAGGCGAACAAATTAAACAGAATCACAAAAGAACACGAGCAAGGTCCAACACGCACCACCGCTAAGGAATGTGTGTGAGTTCCTAAACTGAAGTCCTGCTGTGCATCAAGGCCAACACACACCGGCGGCGGCTAGACGCGCGGATGTCCATCCCAGCTTCCGTAGCTGCTCTTCTTCTCTGCTTCTTTGGGACTGAAGGTGCTAAGCCTATTGCTTTGCTACTGAGGTGACTGACCGGGAAACCCTGTGGTTGACGCGCATTTGCTGCTGCTTGCTGTGTTCTCAGTAAGAAGGTCCACACGCTGTTCCTCTGATGCAAATATAACAGACAAGTTATTCCCAGTGCACGATAACAGTGTCACAGTCCATTTCCATTACAAACAAAAACCGAGCAAACACACTCAAACATGTTCGGGCCAAACACCTGCTGACAACAGTGACATCACCACCTATATACACCTGTGCACAATGACAGCACAGCGACACCCACAGTATATACAGGGAATAACAACTAAATTTGACACAACACATTTGGCTCCTATAGGGACTTTCCTGTATTTTAATTAAACTGTCAGTCAAACAGATCTAGTTTACATTACAAATAAGCTCTGCTGGTTTGAAGGATATATTGCAGTAAACATGTCCGTTATTTGCACTGTTTTTTCCTGGTTTTCCATTTTAAACATGAAACTACCGCTCTACCTGATCAATAAGCTCCTGCCCATCAGTGGACATTAAGTTATGGTTGATGGTATGATCTGGTTGATTTGTCTTTTTTTCGTGGTATGTCGTTTTTTTTCCCCAGTTAACGCCGGTTGACGTTCTACAACGCGACGCTTCCAGTTTGTGTTGGGCTGTGCCGCCGGTGGGCTTCAGGGCGTCGGCTGCAGAGGTGAGAACCACAGCAGCCATAACGTTCCACCAGAAGCTGCTCACTGACACCTGCAGAGAGAACGTGCACCTGCGGCTGCTCACCTTGCTGGGCTGAGCTCCAGGGGACAGGACGAAGTCAGACACCTTCTGCATGTGCAGCTTGTTGGCAATGGTATCTGAAACAGAACCGACAGAACCACACAGCAGTCAGAACCACACAGAACCACACTGAACCACAAAGAACCACACAGCAGTCAGAACCACACAGAACCACACAGAACCACAGAGCGGTCAGAACCACACAGAACCACACAGCAGTCAGAACCACACAGAACCACACAGAACCACACAGCAGTCAGAACCACACAGGACCACACTGAACCACACAGCAGTCAGAACCACACAGCAGTCAGAACCACACAGCAGTCAGAACAAGAACCACACAGAACCACACAGAACCACACAGCGGTCAGAGCGGTGGGCGTGGTCAGAGCGGTGGGTGTGGTCAGAGTGGTCAGAGCGGTGGGCGTGGTCAGAGCAGTGGGCGTGGTCAGAGCGGTGGGCGTGGTCAGAGCGGTGGGCGTGGTCAGAGCGGTGGACGTGGTCAGAGCGGTGGGCGTGGTCAGAGCGGTGAGTGTGGTTGGTGTGGTGGGTGTGGTCAGAGCAGTGGGTGTGGTCAGAGGGGTGGGCGTGGTCAGGGCGGTGGGCGTGGTCAGAGCGGTGGGCGTGGTCAGAGCGGTGGACGTGGTCAGAGCAGTGGGCGTGGTCAGAGCGGTGAGTGTGGTTGGTGTGGTGGGTGTGGTCAGAGCAGTGGGTGTGGTCAGAGGGGTGGGCGTGGTCAGGGCGGTGGGCGTGGTCAGGGCGGTGGGCGTGGTCAGAGCAGTGGGTGTGGTCAGTGTGGTGGGTGTGGTCAGAGCGGTGGGCGTGGTCAGAGCGGTGGGTGTGGTCAGAGCGGTGGGCGTGGTCAGAGCGGTGGGCGTGGTCAGAGCGGTGGGCGTGGTCAGAGCAGTGGGTGTGGTCAGAGCGGTGGGTGTGGTCAGAGCGGTGGGCGTGGTCAGAGGGGTGGGCGTGGTCAGAGCGGTGGGTGTGGTCAGAGCAGTGGGCGTGGTCAGAGCAGTGGGTGTGGTCAGAGTGGTCAGAGCGGTGGGCGTGGTCAGAGCAGTGGGCGTGGTCAGAGCGGTGGGTGTGGTCAGAGCGGTGGGCGTGGTCAGAGCAGTGGGCGTGGTCAGAGCGGTCAGAGTGGTGAGTGTGGTTGGTGTGGTGGGTGTGGTCAGAGCAGTGGGTGTGGTCAGAGGGGTGGGCGTGGTCAATGTGGTCAGTGTGGTGGGCGTGGTCAGAGCGGTGGGCGTGGTCAGTGTGGTGGGTGTGGTCAGAGCGGTGGGCGTGGTCAGTGTGGTGGGTGTGGTCAGAGCGGTGGGCGTGGTCAGAGCGGTGGGTGTGGTCAGAGCGGTGGGTGTGGTCAGAGCGGTGGGCGTGGTCAGAGCGGTGGGTGTGGTCAGAGCGGTGGGCGTGGTCAGAGCGGTGGGCGTGGTCAGAGCGGTGGGCGTGGTCAGAGTGTCTGGGTTCTTACTGAAGTCGTTGTTCTCGAAGAAGTGCAGCTCGTTGTTGACGCTCCTCACGGCGATGCTCTCATCGTCAGACCAGCTGGGACACCTGCAGCACAGAGAGCACAGCAGCTGACTCACACACACACACACACACAAACACACACACACACTCACACACACTCACACACACTCACTCACACACACTCACACACACTCACACACACACACACACACACACTCACACACTCACACTCACTCACACTCTCTCACACTCTCACACTCACACACAATCACACACACATACTCACACACAATCACACACACACATACTCACACACAATCACACACACACACACACACACACACACACACACACTCACACACAAAGAATCCAGATGCAGTGCCGGCGTATCGTCATGTCATGTGATGTCATGTGATGTCATGTGTCGTGTCGTGGCGTGATGTGGTATGATGTGGCGTGGCGTGGCGTGGCGTGGCGTGGCGTGATGTGGCGTGGCGTGATGTGATGTAATGTGGCGTGATGTGGCGTGGCGTGACGTGGCGTGAAGTGGCGTGGCGTGGCGTGGCGTGATGTGGCGTGGCGTGATGTGATGTAATGTGGCGTGATGTGGCGTGATGTGGTATGATGTGGCGTGGCGTGACGTGGCGTGAAGTGGCGTGATGTGGCGTGGCGTGATGTGATGTGGCGTGGCGTGATGTGGCGTGGCGTGACAGACCCACCAGGCCTCAGTCTTCTTCTGGTAAAGGGCTTTCAGCAGCTGGCCACTCTGCAGGTCCCACAGCTGCAAGTTGGCTTCACCCTGAAGGTCACCCTGACTCTCTGACACACACACACACACACACACACACACACACACACACACACACACACGAGCCAAGAGCAGCAACACCCTTGATTAATGTGAAGTCAGCACTAACAAACATGTTGAGTACAGAGTGTGACAGGCTGCTGACCACCTGTGTGTGTGTGTGTGTGTGTGTGTGTGTGTGTACACACTGATATGACACTGAGCTGACCGCCAGAGTGTGTGTGTGTGTACACACTGATATGACACTGAGCCAACCCTGACCATTTGTGTGTGTGTGTGTGTGTGTGTGTGTGTGTGCGGCTCACACTCACTGCTGTACAGCTGCCAGGTGGCCAGCACTCGGCCCAGAGGAGAGAACTCCAACAGCATCGTCTTAGGAAGGTCAAAGGTCGACACCACGGAGCCATCTGCTGTGTTCACCACACTGACCCTGACACACACACACACACACACACACACACACACACACACACACACATCAGAATATTGTTTGTTTTGAAGGGAAAGGGAAAAACAAACAAAAATATTTCAAAATCAAAAAAGTATTTTTTTTTTTAATTGAAATATTTGCATTCAGTTATCAACAATATGTAATCAGCAAAATAAAAGCCTTCTATGATAAACTGCTAAACTAATGATCAGTGATAATCTTCTGCTTCATCTAATTCTACATTCTGTGTTTTCATGAGCCGACATGCAGCTGCTCACTGATTGGTCGGCTACAAATTGATGGATTTGAAATAATAAATCAGAAAGCAGCCTAACATATGCACTCAGGTCGCACTGACGTTAGGACAGAAGGAGCTGAGCCGGTGGAGGTGTGGTCTGAGCCTGAACCTGCTTCACATTCAGTCAGAGCTTTGCTGATGCATCTGCACTTTTCTTGCACCAAATTCTTCTGTTAATGATCAACTCTTCGTTTCTCCAGGATTAAGAATCTGATGTGCACATGAGCAGCTTTCAGTGAGACAGGATGAGGTGGGAGTGAGGCGCGGTGCGTTCAGGGTCTCACTTGTCTCCGTTGCACCAGGCGAACAGCGAGCCGTCCCTGCTGAAGCTCACACAGCGGCTGGGCCGGGGGTCTCTGGGGAAACACAGCACGCCGTCACACACCTCACAGCATCAGCACTCACCTGCAGTGTGTGTGTGTGTGTGTGTGTGTGTGTGTGTTTTCATGGTGTGTGTGGTAAAATATGATTTAAAGCATCGTGTAGTCCTGTGGGGAGGACCTGCTGACCTCTGGATGGCAGGGTGTTCATCGCAGCTCGGCGGTCCACGAAGAAGCGCCGTCCCATCTGATCCACGTACTGACGCACACACACACACACACACACACACACACACACAGAGAGAGAGAGAGAGAGAGAAGCGTCACAGAGCAGCAAACCCTGTCCAGCTGTGTTGTTCATCCTTCATCTTTACTTTCCCGGCAGTTCCCAAACGCATCACCAGCATCATTTCTCCAGACGTCTGCCCTCACACACACGAATCATACAGATCATAAGGCGTTCAGCCAACACACACACACACACACACACACACACACATACACACACCTGGAGACTTTAAGGATCCTCTGACAAAAATAATTCCCAAAAAAATCCCAGTTTTTCAGAGTTCTGTGGTGTGACAGCATTAAACATTACCTTTTCCCATCAATCATTTCGTGTATTTAGTGTTTCATGCTAAGTGATCTGAGCCCAAAGTGATGTTGCCAAATGTCTTCCTTAGTCGGAGAACCAGCAAAAAAAACAAACAAACAAAAAAAAGGTATTAATTTGATAAAGATATGAACAGAGGAAGGCAAGACGGTCTGAGCATCTTCATGAGAGCCAGGCAGCATCAGAACCAACGTGCAACTGATGAGTCACCGCTCAGGTAAGAAGAGCAACAACAACAACAACAACAAAGCTGTGCATGCAGTCATCAGTGAGCGGTAGGAGGTCTCTCTCTCCTGCTGGCTGACGGAGGGGCTCTGCTGGTCCTTGTACATCAACGAACTCCATTTAAAAATATGTGATTTTAACGTTGCGTGGCTTGCGGGCTGAAGTGCGTGACGGACAGATAAGAGAGGAGTGTCGCCTCCGAGCAGGAAGGATCCCCGCTTCGATTCGGCACGCAGGTAATCACCTCCAACGACGGTGACGTCAGCGGACTTTCACTTTTTAGGACCGGAAAGCACGGCAGGGCATGGGGGGCGCAGCGTGAACAAGCTGGTTTAGCTGAGACACACGGCGCCGTGCTGACTCATACCCCCGGCCGAAGTCACCAGGACACGTTACCGACCTCATGCAGGTGTCGGGTCGGTTTATAGGACGCGAGCACGGTTACCGACGAGCACATCAAAGGTAAACCGCCGGAGTTTGAATGAAGGCTGGTCTGCGCGTTCCAAGCGCACGGGAGAGGCCCGTTAACCGGCTCCGAGCCTCTGGCCCGGACCGGCGTTCCTTATTCAGATTTGCGCTGCGGGTGAAAACGCCACAAGTTCACGCAACAACGACAAACACCTGGAAAAACACCTGAAGAAACCCACCTGCGAGCAGCGGAATGGGAGGCGCCATGTTCACATGTACCGGAAGGGGAAGAATCGGGACCCGGAAATGCGTCACATTTGGAAGGAGGAGGCGTGTCCCTCAATGCCACATCAGCATACAATCAGCTGTTCCATACAAGCTTTTTAAACGCGACGCCGACCGTTAAAATACGTCAAATGCGGCCAATGTCAAAAACAGTGACAAAGAGTGTATATCATTTTTATGAATAAAAATGTAAAGCTGTTTTGCGGGGCGTTGCGTTTTGGAGTTGCTGTGTCAAGCCAGCGCAGTGCCACCGGAAGCGCCGCTGCTTTGCCTTCAAACTAAAAGCATACAGATTAGCACATCAGACAAAATAGATAAATAATTGAAGAGTTCATTTGCAAAAACAGATATCTCCATTTGAATTCATTAAACTTTTTCAAACTTTTTTGAATTTTATTACAATTTATATTTATTTCTATTTTTTATATGTTTATTTAGCCTGGCATAATATTTATTATCCTAAATCATGCTTTGTGTGTGTGTGTATATATGTGTGTGTGTACTCCAAGCGGTATCAGTGAAAAAGGTGTATTCATTTTAAGGATGGCTTTTATCTGTTTTTGCAAATGAACTCTTCAATTTTTAAAAACTGTATAAATGCATATCATTTATCTGTTTGTCAAAGAATGACCAATAATACAATTAAGAATTGCATCAGAACTCCACAATGGATCCATATTGTAGTATTTGCATGAAATACCGATAAAACATCATTTCAGATATAAAACTGCATTTTTTCCCCTCTTTTTGGTTTCGATGTGTGAATGTAAACAGTACGCTGCTCCACAACAGGCAAAACCTTTAGAAATACCACAAAGTAAAAATGTGATAATTAAAACCTTCGTTGTGATTCCTATTGTTCCATAATGTAAGATACTGTAATGTAAATGTCTTAGTTTTCAATGTGTTATGTGATATTTGATGTTATAATGCAACCTGTAACAGATTGGTAATGAAACTCTAGACTAATAACAAATATCGATAACAAATAGAGGAATCATTAAGACAATCAAACAAAGCGCAAGAAAGTAAAAAGAGAGTAATACAACAGAACGAACACGAAGCCAACAAAAAGAAGAAAAGATAAATTAAAAAATACGAGTGTATCACAATCACTTCAAGACTTTTAAAATATTGCATTCATTGTTTTGATAGTTGTTGTTTGTTTGTTTGTTTTGTGAGGAAGAATTCGCCGACATGTGTTGTTCCATTTCCCTCATGAGTAAGCTGTAAACGTCCATTTGGTTTTATTTTGATATTTCGAAAGGACGGACCGGAAGTGTCGTGTCCCTCCGCGAAGCTTGACGCCGCCGTGCCGCGCGGCGGGGGGCGGGGCTTGTGCTTTTTGAGCACGTCGACAGAGTGAGGTGTCCCTCAGTGTCCGTCCGCCCGCCGCGCCGCCAGCAAGCAGAGCCCACAGGCTGCAGGAGAAGAAGTAGAAGAAAAAGAAAAAGTAAAAGGAAAGGAAAAAGAAGAAGAAGACAGCATGGTGGCCAAACAGAGGATCCGCATGGCGAACGAGAAACACAGCAAGAACATCACGCAGCGAGGAAACGTCGCCAAGTCAACGGTGAGTTTCACAACATCCACATCTGCCCCCCCTCCCCCGCCGCGAGTAACGTAATTTTAACGTTAAACAGCGTCAGGAGGGTTAATGTCACACTGGCTGCTAACAGCTGGGACACACACTTCCGGTCTGCAGCCCTCCACAAAACAGCAAAACTCCATAAACTCCGCAGAGAGAGAGTGTGCGTGCGTGCGTGTGTGTGTGTGTGTGTGCGCGCGCGCGCGCATACAGAGAGGTGTTAGTGTGTGTGTTATGATGTGTACCAGTGAGCAGAAAGTGCTGACGTCACACCAGAGAAGTTCAGATCAGCTGCTTCACTTCATACGTGTTCATGTTGCGGTGTGTGTGTGTGTGTGTGTTGGGGGGGGGGGGGGGGGGGGGGGGGTCTGTTTAAAAAAAAAAAAAAAAAAAAAAAAAAAACAGCAAACCAAGTCCCAGCAAATTACCAAGAAAGTCGAAAATAAATAAATAAAAGAGAAGAAGTGATGTGTGTAAACATGCTGGATCAGATTCCTGCAGCCAGTGTGACTTCAGTGTGTGTGTGTGTGTGTGTGTGTGTGTGTGTGTGTGTGTGTGTAACATAGTGCTAACAGCTGTCTGTGTTGTGTTCAGAGGAACCTGGGAGACGAGAAAGGCGTCGGGCCCTGGCTGCTGGCTCTCTTCATCTTCGTCGTCTGTGGTTCAGGTACGTTTACACAGTCAGCCAGTCACTAACCAGTCAGTAACCAGTCACTAAAGAGTCACTAACCAGTCAGTAGCCAGTCACTAAAGAGTCACTAACCAGTCAGTAACCAGTCACTAAAGAGTCAGTAACCAGTCACTAAAGAGTCAGTAACCAGTCACTAAAGAGTCAGTAACCAGTCAGTAACCAGCCACTAAAGAGTCAGTAACCAGTCAGTAACCAGCCACTAAAGAGTCAGTGACCCACCACTAAAGAGTCAGTTACAGCCACTAAAGAGTCATTAACCAGTCACTAAAGAGTCAGTGACCAGCCACTAAAGAGTCAGTAACCAGTCAGTAACCAGCCACTAAAGAGTCAGTAACCAGTCAGTGACCAGCCACTAAAGAGTCAGTAACCAGTCAGTAACCAGCCACTAAAGAGTCAGTAACCAGTCAGTAACCAGCCACTAAAGAGTCAGTGACCCGCCACTAAAGAGTCAGTAACCAGTCACTAACGAGTCAGTAACCAGTCAGTAACCAGCCACTAAAGAGTCAGTAACCAGTCAGTAACCAGCCACTAAAGAGTCAGTAACCAGTCACTTATTAGTCACTAATCAGTCACCAATGAGTCACTAATCAGTCAGTAACAAGTCAGTAACCACTCACTAACAAGTCACTAATCAGTCAGTAACCAGTCACGAACGAGTCATTAATCAGTCAGTAACGAGTCAGTAACTAGTCACTAATGAGTCATTAATCAGTCATTAACCAGTCACTAATGAGTCATTAATCAGTCAGTAACCAGTCACTAAAGAGTCAGTGACCAGCCACTAAAGAGTCAGTAACCAGTCAGTAACCAGTCACTAAAGAGTCAGTAACCAGTCAGTAACCAGCCACTAAAGAGTCAGTAACCAGTCAGTAACCAGTCACTAAAGAGTCAGTAATCAGTCAGTAACCAGCCACTAAAGAGTCAGTAACCAGTCAGTAACCAGCCACTAAAGAGTCAGTAACCAGTCAGTTATTAGTCACTAATCAGTCACCAATAAGTCAGTCAGTAACAAGTCAGTAACCACTCACTAACAAGTCACTAATCAGTCAGTAACCAGTCACGAACGAGTCATTAATCAGTCAGTAACGAGTCAGTAACTAGTCACTAATGAGTTATTAATCAGTCATTAACCAGTCACTAATGAGTCATTAATCAGTCACTAACCAGTCAGTGGGGAGGGGGGGGGGGGGGGGTTCTGCTGTGTGAAAGGAGGCAGGTGATCAGATCAGACTTTGTGTCCTTGAGAAGGTTGAAGTCCTACAGGTGTGTGTGTGATGTGATGTCGTCATGACCTTCTCTATCGGCCGCTATCAGCTGGGAACACACACACACACACACACACACACACACACACACACTGAGAGCAGAGTCCACCTGAGAACCAAACCCTGCAGACCCTGAACATTAGAGTGAACTCACTGCAGAGGTTAGAGCATTACTGCCGCTCTCTGTGGCCGTGTTGTTGTTGTTGTTGTTGTTGTTGTTGTTGTTGTTTGCGTGGCGCTGAGCAGAGGGACGACAGGCAGTCAGATCAAAGCACAATAAAAACGATCACTGATCAGATCTGTAAACGACTTCTCATGTTTTCCATCTTTTGTGTTTGGCAGCCATCTTCCAGATCATCCAGAGCATCAGGATGGGCATGTAACGTGACGTCATCGCCAGGGGGCGGAGCCACGACCACAACAGCCGGGAGCCATGTGACCAAAAGCCAGGAAGTGCTGCGACCACCGACTGGCGAGCGGCGTCATCCAGGCTCCGCCCCCTCCTTATCTCTTATCTCTGTTGATTTAACCCTGCTGGGCAGCCGCTGCTTTCCCATGAGGCTTTGCCTGTAACCCCACCCCCCCACCCCCACCCCCACCCAACCGCAGGGCGAGGTGTTCGCTTCAGACGCAGCAGGACAAAAAAAAAAGAAAAAACATTCCACTTTTTAACTTTTTTTGTCCCTCTGAGACCTGGACGGACGTTTCCGAGCCCCGAGGAGACTTCCAAAAAAAAAAAAAAAAACTTGGGGAAGAGAGGCGGTGAGAAACTGAGCAGGACCCGCAAATTTGAGGGAATTAATAAAAAAAAAAAAAAACAATTACAAGAAAATGACCTGGAAATTGGCTCAAAGGACAGATGAGAAAAAAATAAAAGAAATGACTTGAAATTAATCAAAAAAACCTTTTGATAATTCAACCTTTTTTACAGTGTTTTCTCCTTTGCTTTTTTTATTTGATTTTTCTAACGTGCAGCTCGTTGTGTAGGAGCCGAGCTGCTCTCTGCGCTCCCGGCGGCCGGTCTCTCCCTGCCGCCTGTCTGTCTGTCTCCTGTCTGTCTGTCTGTCTCCTGTCCAAGCGTCTTTTCTACTCGCTGCTTCTCTCGCCGTCTCGTTCTCGTCCGTCTTCCTCCCACACAGGAAATGAAGGTCTTTTGAATCAGAAGAGTTGACAGTGAAGCGAGAAGGCGGCGGCGGCGGCGGCGGCACCGTGTGCGGCCGCCGCCTGTCAGACATCCATCACTTAAAAAAATACAAAAATCACTTTGAATGATAATAAAGATTGACTTGTGCCAACGGAGCGGCTCTGTGTTCATTTCACACTTAGGCTACTGCTTTTATGGTCGGCCATTGGTAAAACAATTAGCGATCAATATGTAGGCCTAAATAAGTAGATAACAATAAAATGAGGAGAAAAAAACACATTAATGTGAGGGGAAGCTGCTGCAGTGTATTAGAATGCAGAGAAAATTCAAATGAACACAGAAATTAGCATAATCATAAGAATGATTATTTTATTATAAACAAGAAAACTTTTTGTTGAGATGCTTTTGAAAGGCGTCTGAACTCTAATATTTAAATGTACCTTTTCAATAATTATAGGCCTAATCGTCGTTTTCTCGTCATGTTTGGACACAGCAGGGTTCCTGCAGGGAGATTAAATGAACTGAAGTAAATATTCAGTTAGTGTACTTAAAGATACATGTGGTGCATCTTTACATAAATGGGTCCAGACAGAGAGTTCAGTCGGTAGTGATGTGAAACATGCACCACATATCATTTTAAAAATAAATTTGGTGCTCATTAAAAACTATTGAGTTAAAATCTGTTTCCAGCTCAATTTTATAGACACTAGAAGATGGTTTGCATGTTGAGCAAACACACACACACACACACACACACACACAAACACACACACATACACACGCAACAACAACCTGCAGTGACTGTGTTCGTCCACTAGATGGCAGCAGGTCCGCAGCGGCCGGCAGCACAAAGAGTGTAAACTGTCGAGCTGGTTCACTTCGTGCTCAGGTTTGTGCACCGGGTCGGAAAGTTTTTATTTCTTTATTTGATTCAGTTGAGGTCAAGCACATGAAGTGTAAATGTAACTTACATTCTTTCATCAAAGAAGTTGCCGTAAATATATTTCAGCATATAAATACTATGAAAATAAATTGCAACAACAAAGAACAAAATGTGGGGAAAAGAAAGAAAGAAAGAGCCTTCATGGTCTGGTGACTAATTGGAGTAACTTTGAATAATCTAATAGTTCTTTCTAATTTGTCATTTGTGAGTTTTAAATTTTCAACAGCAGTCAAATACATATAAAATCTGAATCATAAAGATGTAAAAGGAGGGATTTTTAAAAAACCAAATCAATTTATGGATATAATATTTAGCCAAAATAACAATCGAAATTCATTCCAATGAACTGGGATTGTGCTAAAGATGGGTTTTATATTGGAGTCAGTATTAGTCTTGATTGGTGTGAAGTCTCTTTATACTTTTCTTTAGGATTGTGTAACACTGAGCAGATGTGTGAGGGCTGTCACCGACACGCAGCCAATCAGAAACAGTCCCGTCAGCCTAACAGGCTTTAAACCGAGACACAAACTCACCGGAGTGAGTCCTCTTCACCCGCTGAGACACACACATATCTCTGATCTGACTGCCGGTTTTGCCACTCTGCCTCTGCCACTTCTACTGCAGTAGAAGTAGAAGTACTGTTCCTCTGCTGGTATGTGACTGCAGTAGAAGTAGAAGTACTGTTCCTCTGCTGGTATGTGACTGCAGTAGAAGTAGAAGTAGTGCAGTAAAAATGTCCTGCAGTAAAAGTCCAAAGTGTCTCATGTCAAATGTCCTGGCAGTAAAAGTGACTGAGCTCCTTTTTCCAAACAGTAACTGTGTTAGCTGGGATCTTTTCCAGAGAACACACTGCACACTGCATGCTTTTAAAGGGACATTACGCTAAAACTGAAGTGAGGACCCTGCAGACTTTGAGTCTAAATGGTCCTCGCCGCAGTTTTTCAACATGAAGCTTTTATTGTGAAAATTGGAAAATGACAAAAAGTAGAAGCAGGTTGCTCTTCACATTTTTGCTGACTGGGCTTTTATTGTAAAGGGTTCCACAGCCACAGACACACTCCAGCCTGTGTGTGTGTGTGTGTGTGTGTGAGAGAGAGAGAGAGTTGTGTTCACTTGTCTCACAGAAGCTGAGACATCTCAGCGCCTCGTCGAGAGCTCGTCGCGTTCCTTCGCGTATCGTGACGCCGCGACATCGCACTCACGGTCAGCGTTCGGACGGTCAGCCATGTTGGCTTCGCAGCCGCTCTGTGGCTGTTGCCATGGTAACTGGTTCTCTACCAGGTGGCTGTCCATGTCGGACACGGGGCTGGTTTTTCATCATCTCCCCCAATGGATCAACCTGTACTGCTGAACAGGAAGTGATGTCATCAACACGCACAGATGAAGGGGTTGGAGAGGCCGTGGAGGTCTGAGACCATCTGAGCTGAGACCGGACGGCGTGAAGCCACACCGAACACGTCAGCGCTCAGCTGCTGCTCGCCGCGGCACAAAACAACAAAAGTCAGCCTGAAACCATTTCCACTGAAGAGTTTATGTGGAATCAGGTTCCTCTCCTTCACGTTCCTCTGCTCTCCTCCCAGAGCGAGCAGTGGGCTTTCAGAGCTGCCACATCACTCCTCCTCCCTTTCCTCCATTCATTCCACTACGATATGAACATGAACTTTCAGAGCCTTCACACTTTCTTCACTCCAGTTTTCCATCAGCAGAATAAAGTCCTCCACAGGAGTTTTCCTAAAGCAGCAGCACTGTTGGCTTTTCAGGACTTTCTGATGAAACTGGGACAAAAAGTGAAGCAGAAAGTGAAATGTTTGTTTTTAGCCACATGAAGGAATCTTACTACTAGCTAACATTTCTCAACATGAACCCTGACATAAACCCAACCTAAAGCACAGAGTTTTGGTGGCACATGAGACTAATGGAGCAAATTAAAGTGGCTAAAGTAGCGAATGAGCTAACGTTAGCTGGCATCCAGGCTCCATATTGCCCACAGCTCGAACTGTTGGTTCAGAAATGCTGACATTTCAACGTATTTGTTTGTTTGTGAAAACATAAAATGGGAAAATACAATGGGATGGTCTCTGTCGCCCCCTGTAGACCACATCACGTTACTGCTCTGTCATACAGCCGTGTATTTTTCAGTTTGTTCTTTACAAACGGCACTATTTATTTTCTGCATGTGAGGTTTGTTTAGAGCGCAGGGAGACAGTCCGGCCTCTGTGGCTCCACATGTTGACCCCCAACAGGACAAATGGAAGAAATCTGTATTATATTAAAAAAAAAAAGTGTGTGTAATAACTTTGTCTGTCCTGAGAGGTGACAGTGTCAGCCGGCCCCTGGGTGGGCCCCGGGCAGCAGGTTGGCCCCCGCTGGCTGTCTGCTGCAGGGCTCTCCAGACGGTAAGTGGTGTTTACCGCTGAAGGGCGTTCACCGAGCTGACAGCTGCACGCGCAGAATCAGCCTCTTCAGCCATAAATTACTCGTTACTGCATCTTCCTCCTCGTCTGCTCCTGGACAGCCATGTGCAGGCTGCTGCGGGGTGTGTGTGTGTGTGTGTGTGTGTGTGTGTTGGGGGCGTTGGGGGGTCCTCTGAGTCAGGGTTTCCCCACAGGAAACATCTGAACATCAGCAGAAAGATGAAAAGTTTTGGGACTGATTTTACAAATGTTTCCTGAGCATCAGAGCCTCAGAGAGAAGAGCAGCGCACACACACACACACACACACACACACACACACACACACACAAACACACACACACGGAGGAAGGCTCAGTGTGTCAGAGTGTGTGTCAGAGTGTGTGAGCCTGCTGCCGTCTGTGTGATGTCAGAGCAGAGAGTTCAGACCTCCACAGGCTCTGCTTCCTGCTGAGAAGCTGAACACAACAGACAATAACAATCACAACATATACTCTATTATATATGTATACACACTGTCTATCTGTCTGTGTATGTATATATCTATCTATTGATCTATATGTATAAATAGATTTATATAAAGACCTATATAGATAGATATGGATTATTTATACCTACAGACATACACACACTCTGTGTCACTTCCTCAGCTCCACCTGTCCAGTCTAATCTAATCTAATCTAATCCAGTCCAGCTGCTGTGCCATAAAGTTTCCTCTCCTGCTGCCTGTAATGCTCAGCTTGTCTTGTTGTCACGGTAACAGAGGTGTTCATTCACTTCTGTGTTTGGCATTGAGCTCATAGGTAGTGCTGCTGCTGGACTGGCACCTGTTTCCACTATTCTGTCCCCCTCATGTATATTAAATAAGCGAGGACAAAAAACTAGAAACCCCTCTCAGTATAATGCAGTCCAGTAGCAGACCTGCAAACTACAACCTCAGTAACAAACACAGAATTAAAGAGACACATTCTGCACAATGTCAACACAAACTGAACATGATAAACTTTATGTAGGTGTGTGTGTGTGTGTGTGTGTGTGTGTGTGTGTGTCAGCTGCTTCTCCATTGGTTTGGCTCATTTCTTGAAACAGAAATGACATTCTCAAAATAACACGGACAAAACTCCAAACCTCTTGGCAATTGTTCAAAACCTACTGGAACTTCTCATTCATTTCATGAAATTGCAAATGTCTTAGTACATGTCTCAATGTCTCAGTACATCTTTGCAAATGATTTAGTACAGTTAGCCTGCAGTTAGCACAGTTAGCCTACAGTTAGCCTACAGTTAGCACAGTTAGCCTACAGTTAGCACAATTTCCAAGTGAATAGATCTTGTTGATCTAAACTGACTGTTGGGTTCTCAGTCTAATGGCTGTTCTCTCCAAAACATGTCAGCATCATTTCATTGTATAAGTCATCACATGCACAATAGTCTGTTCAGTTGTCAGAATTAGTCAAGAACATAATACCATGAATAATACCATATATGAGTCTCTTGGAACATTTGATAAATTGTTTACAGTTTTTTTCAATCATTTTTTTCCAGTATAATGAAACTGGGGTCCACTTTGTCGTCATCTTCACCTCCAAACCACAGCAGAAGTTTTCTTTTGCAAATGTGTTCATACCTTTTCATTGGATTCACACATTTTTCAGGCTCTTTTGCACAACACTTATCACATGTGTCATTTCCATGGCCCTGACTCCATTGACTTCACTGTGGTAGTCAAAAGCAAAACATCTGCTCACAGCTGATAGAAATGACCTGCATCACTGTGAAATCACTAGTGCACCTGCATCACTGCCCTTTCCACCAATCACCAATCACCAATCAATGAGGATGCATCTACAAAAAAGGGACCTATAAATTGTATTCTGTATTTTTTTTTTCTCAACTCCTTTGAGTTTTTCTGTGTAATACTGTATGTGACTTACCGTATTTCAGTTTTTCCATCAATACAGTAAAATTTCACTTCAAAGTCTTTCTGAGTTTGGATGCAGTTCTTTACTGTAAGTTCACATTTGAATGTGTAGCTCACAGGAGAACCTTGTTCAAACTGATAGCTGTATTTTGTATTCTGCTGTCAGCTGTGTTACAGTACAGTAGAGCTGACTGAAGGAATCTACTCATTTGGGCAGAAGTTGAGTTGTTTGAGGGAAATATTGGCTTTTGCTACTTGCTTTACAATATGTGACGATGTAAATTGTCAAAAATATGACTGCAATACACAGGAAACAGTAAAGTGGAACCTGCTCAGACTGAAAAGGGTGTGTTGCATTTTGGTGTTGAGTATGAAGTGAGTGAGTGGCTGGATTAGTTGTATTGGGCGATGACAAAATGTGCTTTTGCTGCATGTTTGAAATGTTTTGTCATGGTAAGAGCCTTTTGCAAACAAAATGTGTTATTTTGGGAAGAGCGCTTCTCATTAGGCCGATGGATTTACTGTTTTGATACCAGGGTTTCTGAGTTGACAGAGGAGGTAAAGCGATTGAAAAAAACTGTAATCGTTACAATTTCCTTGGCAGTATGAGTGCAGTGTGTGATGTCAAACCTTGGAGGTTACTCTTACCATAAAATCCTTTTTTTTTTTCAGTTTTATACACAATTGTATTCTGTTAGCTAGACAAAAAAAAATTAGTACAGTAACCACTGTCAGTGAAGGACTGGGCTAAGACTGAGAGGTGGACATGAGGGATATTTCAGTGGTCCTCTGCCATAGTGACAAAACATCGAAACATTTTGACTTGCAGTGCTTACACAATGCCAAAGGGACGATGCATTTTGGGGGCACTGACTACCGATATGAGAAGGAAGCTTCATTTTGACACGAGTGAACTGTTTTGGGAGAGATATGAGCTTCTGCAGGTGAACCATGGTGTTGTGCTGAACCATCCAGGTTATTTTGGCAAAAGCACCAAGCGTGTTGAGAACGTCCGGTCTGTTTCAAGAAATGAGCCAAAGCAATTGAGAAGGATCTTTGTCATTTTGGGGGCACTGACTATTTATATGGGAAAGGAATTTAGTTCTGAAGCATGAGTGAACAGTTCTGGGAGAGATATGAGCTTTTGCAAGTGAGCTATGGTGTTGTGCTGAACTGTAAGACTGTTTTGCCAAATGGTCTTGAAGTTTTGAGAATGTAATTTCTGTTTCAAGAAATGAGCCAAACCAATGGAGAAAAACTGAAATGTAACATGTAGATTTTGTCAGATTGTAAAATTGCTAAATTGTGTTTTATTCTCCCGGTTTGTTTCCGAGGCGTGCAGCTGAAGTGAGCCTGCTGGCTGACAGCGGCACGTCAGCGCTGACTGACGTGTTTTTGTCCACGACATAAAATAAACAACACCAGGAAATAAAAGTCAGATTTTGGAGTGGGTGTGAACGCAGCCGCTTTGACCCAGATCTGCAGGCGGAGCAGACACAAAAACAAGCAAACTGGGTCACGCAGGGTTAAAATCTGACACCCCCGTGCTGTTTTCAAAGCTCTTCTTCTTCTTCTTCTTTTGGTTTATTCATCTCCATTGTTTTATTTATTTATTTATTTATTTTAAATCTAATCCAGGATTGACCTGTACCGTATTTTCTATATTTTTAAATGCTGAGAGTCAGATCACAGCGAGTCGTGTTTGGGACTTTTCTGATTCTCTTTGTCCTTTGATGTTTGTCTAGTTTCTGCTGTTTGATTTAAAAAAAAAATGTTAAAAGCTGTTTTTCAGTGAAATGTCAAGTTTAATTTCCACCTTCTGTTATCTGACGATTGACGGAGCGGTGTCAAACCATGGGATGGAACTTAATTAATGGAGAAATATAATAAAATAAAATAAAGCAGGAAACTTGAGCGACTGAACGTCTGAACGTCTGAAATCTCTCTGCCTTGGAGAAAAGTTTTTTGTACTGAAACAATTCATAGTGACTTGATTTATAGTAAAACTAACCCTTGGAAAATTAACTTGATTTCTTTCAAAAACATGAGGAAACAAATTAGCAAATACACAAGTTTTACAGACTAAAAGCTTACTTTAAAACTGTTTTTTTTTTGTTGTTGTTGTTTTGTTTTGTTTTGTTTTGTTTTGTTTTTAAATTCCTGTGAGACGGTAAAAACAAAAGAAACAGGAAGTTTTGCTCATTGCTTGGAAGTTGTGTGCAGAAGCTGCCCAACAAATCTGACCCTGGTCAGCCTGATGAGGATGCTGTAATTAAAGGTCAAAATTTTGAACTTTAAAAATCATAACTCCTGCGCTGTAAGTCTGAGTGACACAGACCTCAGTCCAGACCTGCGTGGATCCTCACGCTGCAGATCTCAGAGCCCAGAAGCTCCACCACGTCGCATTTTCTATCATTTTGAATTTTTTGAAAAACAGATTTTTGACGTCTCCTCCTGGGCCGCAGGTCTGACTCCCTCCAGATCCTCAGTGGATCCTCAGTGGATCCTCAGTGGACCAGCATGCTTGTTGATTTTATTTAATTTTCAAGGTATTGACCAATGAACTTCAAAAGGGGCGTGGCTTAGCATGTAAACGGCCAAGAGTCGACAGCCGTTGGACCAATCAGCACAGAGCTGGCAGGATCTGTTCACAGCAGCTGCAACAGACCCTGAAAGTTTAATTGAAATCCACCACTAGGGGGCGCTGTAATAACCAAAAAAAAAGTCATGGTGTTCTTTTGGCGTTGGGGAGAAAGGCACGGGCGCAAAGTGTTGACCGGAAAATCAAACTAAATATCAGCGACAAACAGAACGAGTGCACCTGAACCTGAACAACAAACAACAAACAAACAAACAAACAAACAAACAAACAAACAACAAACAAAAACAGCATTTAAAGGAGCCTCCAATAAGAGCCAGCAGGGTCATTATTACTACATTTACAGGAAATGTTAACAACACAGAGCCTTTATTATGCTGAGGAGAAATTAATAATGTTAACAGGGATATTACAATATTAGCAGCAAATTATCATTTTGTTATTAGTTGATTACCTTAATGAGCTCTTGTATGTGTGTGTGTGTGTGTGTGCGTGCGTGCGTGCGTGTGTGTGTGCGTGCGTGCGTGTGTGTGTGTGTGTGTGTAAGAACACACTGTTCTCACATCCAAACAAATCATAATTGCTAAAAAGACAACACACACACACACACACACACACAAACATCAAAGGGCTAACTGGAACCAAAAATGGTTCTTTGGAGTGATACCATAGAAGAACATTTTTTGGGTCCACACAGAACTTTTTAACAAGAGGTTCTTTAAAGAACCATTACTGTATATGGTTCCCTGAAGAACCCCCAAACATTCTTAAGAGAATCATCAACAAATGGTCCCATAAATGGTTCTTTAAAGAACCATTTTAAGATACTATTTTAAGGTACTTCTTTGTGGACCCATCTCGACCTTAGTGATTTTTCAGAAAAGAGTATTTTAAATCAGATGACTGTGTGCAGGTTGAAAACCAACATGAACATGTTGTTGGCCGGTTCTCCACGTTCCTTGTTCCTTCACTGGGTTCCAGACGAGCTATTAAAAATGTTTTCTGATGGTTTATAGGCGAGACATTAATCCTTCCACTGAGGAAATAATCTGCACATTAATCCACAAGGAGAAGAATTGTTAGCTGCTGCCTTTAACACTTTAAAGAACCACAGAAAGTGTGTGGAGAACCAGCCCCTAAATAGATAGATGATAGATAGATACTTTATTCATCCCGCAGGAAATAAAGAGGTTCCTCAGCTGGTGACGGTTCTCTATAGAACCAGGGAGCAAGAAAAGTTGGTATGAATTGATTCTTGCAAATCTGCCACCGCTGCCATTTGTTTACACAGGAACACAGGAAGTCTTCTCTTCTTCGTTGGTGGTTTTTCTTTTTGCGCCACACCACCTGAAACTGGGACTCTGCAGCAGACATCTGCCAAAAGAGCGTCAGGCCTTGTGTTGGACATCGCGTTCGTGTTCCTTGTGTAAAGGAAGTGGATCTGAAGGCTGAGTTGCGCTCGCGGCAGAATCACACAGTCGCAGCCTGGACAGGGAGGACATCTGGACCAAAATGCCGGCGAGTTCCTCTAAAGGTGAGGCAGTCGGGGGTTCCACACTCACAGCATGTTTTCTCCTGGGGAGGCGAGTTTGACTCAGCCTCGCCCCGTCCCAGCTGGTCCACTCCGTCCCAGCGACGCCCGGTCAGGTCAGTGGACTAACGGGCTTTCACACCGACATGTTCCTCAGAGTTCTGGAAAGACGTCTCCACGCCAGATGTGGTCTCCGTCCTCACGGTTCGGTTTAACCAGCAGTTTGACACCAGATGTGGTGTGACCACAGATTTTAAAGGGTCTGATAATTTGTTGGGCTTTTATTGCACAGAATATTTTTTCTGACCTTTCTTGCCCCTGACAAACACCCGGTATTACAAAAAACACTAAAACTAACACTGACATTAATAAAAACTAAGTTAAAAACTAAGCATTTTCAAAACATAAAAACTAAACTAGCAAACCTGCCTTGAAATGAAATTGAAAACAAAAAGTTCAAATGAAAACAAAAAAATAAAAACTGATGAAAAATGCAAAACTATAATAGCTAAGTTAGCCATGGAAGCTAACACCATGAGAGAGCTAACCACGGCCAGCACCTGAAGCTAGCCTGAACCAAACTGCTTTAACTGCGGAAAAGAAGTGTTAGCTGAGCTTTTAATGTGAAATGTGAAATGTGTCCTTCCTGCTGCCATGTTGGATGTGTTTGGGTGTTGTCTGCTGAGGGAGGCGACCCAGATGTCAGAGGCAGAGGAGTCCAGCCAGGGAAACCGAAGACCCCCTGGTCTCTGTCCCAGATAAACAGGCCGGAGGCTGGAGACCGAGCCATGGTGATTTGGTGATCTGGTGATCTGGTCTGTATCCAGTTCAAGAGTCTTTTCCACAGACCAGATCCACACGGTGGCCATGTTCTTCACTGCCGCTGTCCTCCTGTGGTGCTGCTGTGTTCCAGCTGCTCGGCGTAGAACCACAGAGAACCTGACAAACTGCTGTGGTTCCACCGCCTCCTGACTGAGGAACACCTGAAGAGATGATGGAGAGAGAAACTCCAGAGGAACATTGGCTCAGATTTCAAGGTCAAAGGATGATGGTCAGAGGAGCGTGACGTTCTCACTGCATCATAACACCAAGTTTGACAGCAACTTGCCAGCTTCCTAATTAATATAAGCTCGTTCAGAGGTTTTCAAAGTGATGTCCGGGGACCCCCTGAGAGTCCCTGATGGTCCTCCAGGGGGTCCTCAGTTTAATTTCACTGTAATTTCATTCACTAGAAACTGTTAAAAAATATCTGAGGGAACCACGTCCAAACTCTTTAACCCTTCGAGACCTGAGACAGTTCACTGGATTTCTGCCACAAACATGCAGGAAAAAGGTGATCAGCAAAATAGCAAAAAAAAGGTTAACTTAGGTTTATAAAAGGTTTAATGAGATTAAAAAAATGACAAGAAAGCTATATTTATAAAGATTAAAATGATGTATTTTTCGAAATACTGCAAAGTTTTTTTCAAAATCCTCTTTTCCCGACGTTCCCAGACCGAGACCAGATGTTGGACATCACGTCCACCTCTGGACGTCCAGCGGTTCAGTTCCTATTTGAAATCCACGTCTTGGGATTTAAAATAACAAAAGAATTTAGTTAGATCTTCCTTCACCTTCAGCGGTGTGAGGATCACTGCCACAGACAGAGTAAGGAATGAGTTCAGAGGTTACAGCGCCACCATCTGGCTTCTCCTCAAATCAGCCGAGTTTAAAAAACAAACAAACTCTAAGACGTGTATTTCAGATCCACATGATCCACTGTGTGAATCAGATGCTTCAGAGCTGCTGGAAGGTTGATTTTTTCACTTTGACTGAGCCAGGCTAATGACTCCCATAGACTTCAGGTCTTTGTGCTAAGCTAATAGGAAATACTACCCATAGGAACCACTGGATGTACAGAGGAAAATGGTGTCCAACATCTGGTCTCAGTCTGGGGACATTGGGGAAAGAGGATTTTGCCCAAAATGTTGGAGAATTCCTTTAACAGTCAAATTAGTGATACTGAATCAGATTTTGTGGCCTTTAATGAACATTTTGTACTACACACCAACTAAAATATCTCTTGATATCAGGGCCCCTGTGGGGCCAAATTGCTTCAGATGGGGGTCCACAGCTTATTGAAAGTCAACTCAGGGGTCCAGAACATGAGAAGGTTTGAAAACCCCTGAGCTAGCTAGAAAATCAGAGGAAATTAGCAATGTGTCCGCAGGTCACAGAGGATGAGGAGTTTGTTCTGTAGTGGACGATGAAGATTTCTGACGCATGGCTTCATCACCTGATCCCACAGCTGTTTCAGCGCCTGGTGTCACGTAAACGTTCAACGGCTCAAGTTGAGACGTGTTCAGTTTGGAGCCACAAAACAGAAAACAGAGCAGAGTGAGAGATGCCGCCTGTCACAGCCGATAATGACGGCGACTTCAAACTCCGCCCCTCTGTAGGTCTGACCACGCCCTACGCAGTGGAGGAGACTTATGTTGTCCTTCCATCCCTGGCCATGCGTTCAGCTGTTGGACGGCTGTTCAGGTTTCAGCCGGATGGCCCAGGAATTGGCGGAGATGACGTTACCGCGGCGATGGATACGGCAGGTGTACACACCCTCGTTGAACTCGTTGGCGACAATGCGGAGGTCTCGGTCCTTCATGACAATGTAGCCAGGGATGGAGGTCAGGATCTGCTCACCGTCCTTAAACCAGCTGGAACACACATAGAAACACAGCCTGCAGTTCAGTGTTGTGTCCAGGGGGGCAGCACTGAGCTAAACAGCCTGCAGGTCAGTGTTGTGTCCAGCGGGGGCAGCACTGAGCTAAACAGAGCAGAATATGTGTGGGTCAATGGGGCTAAATGCTCTAAACTGATCAGTCCATTTGATCCAGATATTGATCAGTAACTGGACTGTTCCTGTCCATATTTCTGCTGCAGACAGGATTATAAACTGAAATTATAATCCATGGCTGTAAAATGCTGTGAGTTGGAGCAGATTAGCACTGGCATTGAGGCTCTGTGCTGCTGACTGGCTGCAGAACAACAGGAGAACCAATCATCTGCTTCCTAAATGTTCCACATTTCCTTCCTCTGAGCTCAGAGAAATGTGGATCTTCTGAAGCAGCGGCTGCTCGTTTCCACCACCACCGACTTTAAAACAACATAGGGAAGACATCAGTCTCACATTATGCTGATGATAAAATGATGTACACATAGAAAAATAAAGGCGCAAACTGGAACCAAAAATGTTTGGGGTTTTTTTTTGGAGTGATGCCATAGAAGAACCATTTTGGGTTCCACAAAGAACCTTTTAGCAAAATATTCTTTGAAGAATAATTTCTGTCGATGGTTCTTTAATGAACCACCAAAGTTGCCTCAAAGAACCATCAGGAAGGAACCAGAGCCTGTTTTAAATGGTTCTTTAGTAATTTTTCAGAATAAAAGATTCTCTGAGCGTTTTAAATCAAATGATTGTGGGCAGGTTGAAAATCAATGTGAACATGTTGGTTTAGTACTTTAGTACTTTAAAGAACCACATAAAGTGTGAAGAACCAGCCCCTAAATAAGGAGGTTCTTCAACTGGCAATGGTTCTCTGTAGAACCAGAGAGCATTTTGAAGAACCATTTAAGAACCAGTATTTTTCTGAGAGTTTTCTGAGAGAGACATAATGCACATTTGTAAGGCACGTATATTTTTTTTTAATATTTCTAAGTTCTTTTTCTTCTTGAGAACTTGAGCAGCTGGAAGTGACCCAGTTTTCCCTTGGGGATTGATGAAGTATTTCTGATTCTGATGACATAAAAGTTTTTCCAGTTATTAATAAGTATTGATTTGGTGAGTTCTGACCTGACTTTGGGTGTTGATCTGGGGTTTTTGGTTCCACAGCGGAAGCCCACCACCTTCCCCCGGGGAACCAGCTTGATCTTCAGGTTGTCTGGCGGAGGCGTCGGCGTGGCAACCGCCTCCAGGGGTTCTGCGGCAGGAAGCGAGGGAGATACCAGCAGGAAATGAGTGTCATACCAGGGCAGTGAGACAAACCGACAAAGCCCAGTGAGGGAACGGTCTCTCTGTTTGTCCCGGCAGCAGCAGCACAGCCTGCAGGACCATCCCGACGCCTGCGTGCGAGCTGTGATTCTAACTTGTTTTGGTCAAAGAAAAGCGGCAATGCTCGCCGTCTCACCATAGCAGAGGTCGCAGCGCTTAGGACAGTTCTTCTTCATGAAAGTCTTCCTCCTCTCGCAGAAGCCGAGTCGAGCCCACGGATCACAGACTCGCTTCTTATCCAGACAACCTGCAGGACGGCCGGACAAACACACTGAGCAACAAAAAATATATAAAACAGAGAAAAGATGCTGCATGAAGATAATGAGCAGCGCTTTATATTACCCATCATTCATAAATGGTCCACTGATAGTTCATCAGACTTTAGTTGTTTTTACAGTTAACAAACAATGAAATGATAATTAACAGCATTTGCTTATTACATAGTAAAGTACTTATTAACAGTTTATTGTTGCACACATAAGATTTTTTTTTAATATATTGAACTATTTGTTAATGATTTCTAAATGATTACTGTCTATAAATAGTCTTTGGGTGGTTATTATAAAGTTGCTACAGATGTTAATGATACTTAAATAGTTAATAAATGCAGTGTCGTGCATCTTCAAACATTATTTGGTGTCATGTTTATGGATGGTTTACAGGCCAGTTATTACTGGTATTCATTAACAAATGATATAGTAAATAAAATGCTATAATGAGTGCAACAATAAACTGATAAAAATATTTTACTGTGTAATAAGTAAGCATTATTAATTAGTATTCCATTGTTAACTGTAAAATATCTATTAACTAAAGTTTATTTATCTGTCAATTTTGCATTTATTAATGATGGCGCAGACAGAGGGTGTGTGTGTGTGTGTGTGTGTGTGTGTGCACCGTAGAGCCTCTGGATGCCCCACACGTCATCCTGTGCGATGTTCCTCTGGCCCGTGTACGTGGCGTTCGGGTGCATCAGGGCCTGAGGGTCCCGGGAGTGCCAGAGGCCGAGAGCGTGACCAATCTCATGAGCCGCCACCTGGACCAGGTCGTTCAACCACACACCTGAGAGAGAGAGCGAGGGAGGGGCGGAAGGGGGTGGGGGGGGAGGGAGAGGGAGAGAGAGTCCTGTTCCTCCATGGCTGTGCATTATCCCTCTACATCACCTGGTGAAAGTGATTCAGATTGAGTCTGTTGTTACTGCTGTTCTGAACTGGACTCCAGTCACATGACTTGGACTCAAGTCATGAATTCAGACACTTTAACGTCCCGACAGACTTGCACCTAGACATGACAGCCGATGTTCCCCAACGGCAAAGATTAAACTACTGTGAATCTTTCTGTTTTCTGCTCATTTATACTTTACTTTATTCTACTCCACTACACCTCAGAGGCAAAAAATGTACTTTCACTATTTATCTGACAGATTTAGTCACAAGGTACTTTGTAGATACAGATTAATAATATATCATTAATAAATAAATCAATATCATTCATTCATTCATTTTTCAAACCACTTATCCTCGCAAGGGTCACGGGAGGTTGCTGGAGCCTATCACAGCACTCATTGGGCGGAAGGCAGGGGAAACACCCTGGACAGGTCGCCAGTCCATAGCAGGGCGTAAATCAATATCAATAAGGATTTATTTGTTTTATTTATAAAAGGTTTCAATTGCATATTAAAATCACCTCCAGGGGTAGAATCACCTGGGACCTGCCTGTCCTGTCCTGACCCGGGACCTGGTCCCACCTCTGCCTCCACTCCCTCAGTACCTCAGTACTTCAGTACCTGCAGTATCTCAGTACCTGCAGTACTTGCAGTACCTCAGTACCTGGAGGACCTGCAGTACCTGCAGTACCTCAGGACCTGCAGTACCTCAGTACCTTGGTACCTGCAGGACCTGCAGTACCCGCAGTACCTCAGTACCTGCAGCACCTGCAGTACCTGCAGTAACTCAGTACCTGCATTACCTGCAATATCTCAGTACCTGCATTACCTGCAATATCTCAGTACCTGCAGTACCTCAGTGCCTGCAGTAACTCAGTACCTTGCTTCCAGCTGAACCTGGACTTGCCCAGGATCCAGAACTCGTGGTTGTCGAAGTGAATTTCTCCACGGGGGGGCAGGAAGGCGTGAGCTAGCTCGCCGTTCAAACCGTCGAAACACGGGTGGAGAGGAGACCACCAGCAGTCTGTGTGGTTGAAGGTGTAGAAACCTGACACACACACACACACACACACACACACACACACACACACACACACACACACACATACACAAACATCAGCATGTTCATCTTAACATCTGAGGTTCTCAGCACTGATGTGTTTTAGAAAAATATTTTCAAGTAAAATATCCTCTGCCACTTGGTCTCATGGGTTCACACTAACCCTGAACCTCCGGAGTGTGTTGTTCCCCAGGTTTTGGGTTTTTTTCTTCTGTGGTTTAAATTGTTCACAGAGTATTTTTCTCATTCCTTGTTTACAGTGTTTATATTGCTTGTTTACAGTGTTTATATTGCTCATTCCTTGTTTACAGTGTTTATATTGCTCTTTGGTAGTGTTATCTGTATATACTGTTTATTGTGTAAATTGTGCTTCGTATCTTGCTATCCACTTTGCTGCTGTGATGCGTGAAATTTCCCCACCGTGGGACTAATAAAGGAATATCTTATCTTATCTTATCTTATCTTATCTTATCTTCTTCTACTCCTACTTCATCTTCTACTTTTTCTTCTCCATCATCATCATCGTCATCTTCTTCTTCTTCTTCTTCTTCCCCTTCTACTTCTTCTTCTTCTTCTTCTTCTTCTTCTTCTTCTTCTTCCCCTTCTACTTCTTCTTCTTCTCCTTCTTTCTTCCTCTTCTTCTTCCATGGTAAGAAAACCCCTCCCTCCTGTTCTACTACTCCTCCTCTCTGCCTCTTACCGATGGTGATGTCAGCTGAGGCGTTGCCGTCGGTAACCTCGCTGAAGGTCAGCGGCGACACGTCGCTCCACTTGGTGAAGGCAATGCTGATGGCCTTCCTGGTGTCCTCCACATTCAGAGTGTTAGGAAACTGAGTGATCCTGAGAGAGAGACAGGCAGAGAGGGACAGAGAGAGAGAGAGACAGGTGTTTATGGTTGTTGACCACAGGTGGCTGATGGGAAGCAGAGTCCGTCTCTGTACCTGTAGGTGATGTTGTGATGTTTCCATCTGTGTCCCAGAGGGTTGATGGCATACCGTTTGCTTCTGGAACCTCTGACAACAAAACCAGAACCAGCCGGTTCCTGCAGAGAACACAACACAGTGAACCAAACAGAACCAAGGATGGACTGACATATCAGCAGACTATGACTATCAATCAAAAATACTCCAACAAGTACAAGTATACAAAAAGCTGCTCAGTTACAGTAACTTGAGAAAATGTAATTAGTTACTCCCACTCTAGAAGATATCAATGTCAAAAAACAATCCCTACACCAACCGGAACCAACCAGTAAGAACTAGTACTAATATGAACCCTAATTGCAACCAACCAGTACCAACTGGTTGCAAGAACTATCCAGTGCACCGAGTCAAGTAAGGTCAATTTTATTTGAACCCTAATTATATAGACACACACACACACACACACACACACACACGTTATATACATACATACACCTATGAAACAAAGTGAGATATGAAGCTTGAGGGACACTAAAAAGTTGATTCTGTGTTGTTATGACCAGCTTCCTGCGTGAGGTACAGCCGAGTGTCATCTGCATAGCGACACCATGGGATGTTGTGTTTTTGGGATATGGAACCTAGTGGCAGCAGGCAGAGGGCAAATAAGATGGGACCTAAAACGAAACCTTGTGGTTCTCCACAGAGGATGGGAGCAGATGAGGAGAAGAGCTTTCCAGTTTTAACAGTCAAATAAGAGGTCAACCACTGGAGGGCGCTACCCCTGATACCGACCTAGTGCTCAAGACGGTTCAGGAGGATTGTGCAGTCCACTCGAAGGCAGAGCTGAGGCCGAGTGAGATGAGCATGGACCTTTTAGCGGAGTCGAGGGATAGCAGGATCAAGTTTAGGTTTTTTTTTATGGTGGTATGTAAAACCGCATGTTTCACACAGGAGAGAACTGAGGTATCAGCTCGACTGCTGTTTAGCATTAGTGAAATTATGGGACCAACAATGTCAAACACTTTTTTCAATAGGGCCGTCGGAGCAGTGTGCCGGGGGACGGGTGGTTGACTTTGAATGCAAGAGTGTCTTTAATAAGACGGAGAGGCACAGGCTCAGACCCGCTCAGGACAGCAGGGCATGGAGGGGCATCTGGGGCATCCAGGGAATCCGAGTGGACGCCTGCAGGAGCTGACGGATCAAATGTTATCGATTTATCAGTGAAACAGTTTACAAATTCATCACAAGTAAGTGAGCTTGGCACAGGGCAGGCAGTAGTCACGGGGTTGAGGACTGTATTGATTATGTCAAATAGTATTTTTGGAGAGTGGGAGTTTCTAGAGATAACACCAGCAAAATATTTTGCCCTTATGATTTTCACAGACTGCTGATAAATAACAAGCAAGCTTCTCATCATGTCATATGAGACGTGGAGCCTATCTTTTTTCCATTTCCTCTCAGCTTTCCTGCATATTTTCCCCAAGAGTGCAGGTGTCATTATTGAGCCAGGGCGTTGAGTAGTAGTTTGAATCAGACTCTTCAGAGCTGCTGGAAAGTTGTTTGTTTTTTTTTTACTTTGACAGCCAGGCTAATGACTCCCATAGACTTCAAGTCTTTATGCTAAGCTCACAGGAAATGCTACCCATAGGAACTGAACCACTGGACGTACAGAGGTGGAAATGGTGTCCAACATCTGGTCGGGGAATGTCAGGGGAAAGGAGATTTGCCCAAAACGTTGGAATGCTCCTTTAAGATGTGAAAAGCTGCAAAGCCTGTTTCTGTTTCTCACATTAAATCAATTCAGAAACAAATTCTGGTGGTTAGCTTTGGAGAAATTTGACAGATTTACTGGACATCCGCCATGTTGTTTCCAGGCTGAAAACTGTGGGGTGAATATACAGGACAGGCCAATGGACGCCGCGGCAGGTGGGCTTTACTTTTTGTTTTTCTCACAAAGGAGAGAAACTGCCAGGACAGACCATCCACCACCCGGACCAGAGGTTAATTATCGCCATTTCACGGTTGCCAGTTTTCAATCTGTTCCTGCTGTCCTCAGAACCAGGAAGAAAGCCCAGGGCAGGACACTGGAGCCCCGCCCACATGGACACGCCCACAAGCAGCCATGTTGTTCCCTAACAGGGACTCAAATCTGACTCAAGCTCACAACACAGCATCAGGCAGAGGTAAGCAGAGCAGCTGGTTCCATGCCATCATCACCATCATCACCATCATCATCATCATCATCATCATCAACATCATCAGCCTGGAGGAACATCAGCATAATGAGCATCTTCACTGATAAACCTGCAGTCACAGGATGGACTTAGGAAGCTGACCGCAGACCAGTGATGGTCCAGAGGCCTGGCAGACAGGACGGGACGGGACAGGAAACGAGAGCTGGTGAACCGGACAGGAGAGGAAATGAGGGCAGGACAGGAAACGAGGGCTGGTGGATGGGACGGGACAGGAAACGAGGGCGGGACAGGATGGGACAGGAAACGAGGGCCGGTGGATGGGACGGGACAGGAAGTGAGGGCTGGTGGATGGGGCGGGACAGGCAGTGAGGGCTGGTGGATGGGGCGGGACAGGCAGTGAGGGCTGGTGGATGGGGCGGGGCAGGCAGTGAGGGCTGGTGGATGGGACGGGACATGAAATGAGGGCCGGTGGATGGGACGGGACAGGAAGTGAGGGCCGGTGGATGGGACGGGACAGGCAGTGAGGGCCGGTGGATGGGGCGGGACAGGCAGTGAGGGCTGGTGGATGGGGCGGGGCAGGCAGTGAGGGCTGGTGGATGGGACGGGACAGGATGTGAGGGCTGGTGGATGGGACGGGACAGGATGTGAGGGCTGGTGGATGGGGCGGGACAGGATGTGAGGGCTGGTGGATGGGGCGGGACAGGAAGTGAGGGCTGGTGGATGGGACGGGACAGGATGTGAGGGCTGGTGGATGGGACGGGACAGGAAGTGAGGGCTGAGGTTCAGGGTTTTGAGTGTGCAGAGCGACGTGGCATCAGCAGCTGATTCCATACAGATGTGGAAACACTTTCCTCTGCCTCATCCGTCTCTCCTCCCAGCGCTCAAATATCCAAATATCTGTCACCCACATGTGAATTCGGCCGTAACCCCTCGGTCCCGCCCCCACACCCCCCCAGTCCCACCCTCAGCAGCCAAACAAGCCTCTCCTTCTCCTCTCCTGCAGGAATCTGCACAGTTTGACCTGCTGAGTTTCCTCCAGTACAGAGAACCCAACAAACCAGTGACACAAAACAAACCAGTGAAACCAGTGAAACAAGCTAAACTAGTGAAACCAATGAGTGACACCAGTGAAGCCAGAGAAACCAGTGCCCCCAGTGTGAAAGCAGCAGGACCTCAGCATCAAGATGGAAACACTAAATCAAAGTGCATGAAACAGATGATCCATTTTCAAAGTGATGTCATGGACAGGATCCATGACAGAAATTAATTTAGAACGTTTGTGTCTGGAGAACCTGGAGAACACCAAGAACACACAGAAAAACACAAGGTCACTACTCAACATGAACCAGGAGCTGCAAAATGTGTCGCCGATGATAAACACTGAAGAAGCCGCAGTCTGAACCTAAAGGGTTCTATGGAGAACCACAAAGTTCTGTGTCAAATGAACCCAATTACCTCGACTCCTTTGAAAAACACTAACAAAGACAAACAAAATGTAGAATGAAATAATAATAATTAAAACACTAACAAAAATAAAGAATATATAACATGTAACATATTACATGAAAATCATATTTATAATTATTATAATTACATATTTCAGATTAAATTGCAAGGACATTACCATAAAATATCCAAGATAATGTGTGTATACATATATATGTGTATATATCTACAAATAGATACGTGTGTGTGTCTGTATATGTATGTATGTATATACACACACATACATACATATATAAATAATATATAATTATTAACATATATACGTATTACACAATTACATATACACACACATGCATACATCTATATCTATGTACCTATCTATTACATACTTATGTGTGTATGTTTGTGTAAAATTATCATAACATTTTAAAAAAAGACCAGAAAATTCCCTCCAAACAATCAAAAAGTAGAAACACATTTAAACAGAAAAACCTAAGAATCTACAGGAGCCTTGCAGGGTTCTGAGAGCCAGCCCCACCAGAGGCACTGGGTTCCACTGGAGGGTTCCTTACGTCAGTGTGGTTCTCTAGAGAACCCTCACTTCTCTTCACGGGTTCACGCTGACGTGCCCACACAAAATACAACACATGCAGTCAAATGTTAATATTTGCAGCACACACTTAAATCCAGCTATGCAGCTCTGCTCACTTTTATTTCCCTCCATACAGTTTCTGTCTGTCTGTCTGTCTGTCTGTCTGTCTGTCTGTCTGTCTGTCTGTGAGTGCTCAGTGGGTGTGGAGGAGGCTGACCTGCCGCTCCGTCGCGGCTCCGTCCAGCAGCAGCAGCAGCTGCAGGAACACCAGGGGCCTCATGATGAAACCCAGCATCTGCACACCAGGGGCCCTACAGGCCTAGACACATCTGCCTGTCTGTCTGCCTGCCTGCCTGTCTTCCTGCCTGTCTGCCCCTCTGTCTGGTTGTGCGTCCACGGAGAGGACCGTCTCCAAAAAATGTTGTTTCTAGTCCTGTGGAGTGCGCAGGGCTGTCCTCTTCCCTCTTTGCCAGTGTGTGTCTCTCTCTCGTCCTGCCTGTCTGTCTCTCTCTCTCCCTGTCTGTCTGTCTGCTCCAGCGCTGTAGATCCAGGACCGACCCGGACTCTGCCACAGACTCGCAAAGTGACGCGCGTTAGGCTCGGACAAACCAGGCGGGACAGATCTCCAAGTTTCTCTCCCAGTCCCGGTCCCGTGCTCCGGCCCCGGTGTCCCGGTGTCCCGGTGTCCCCGCAGCCTCCGGGCGGCTGCAGGAGGAAGCGCCGCCGGTGTGCAGCGGCAGAAGAGCGGCGGGTCTGCAGCGGAATGTCAGCCGGTTCCTGCGCGGCGTCCCGGTCCCATCTGAACACACCGAGGAACTTGGCGGCGCTGCGTGGTGCAGCAGGGCCGGTCCGGAGGGGCGGGGTCAGGGGGCGGCGGGGGGCGGGGGCTCCCGGTCTCCATTTACACAGAGATGATAAATGTGAGGTTTAACCCTTTTGGTGCGATCTATCTATCTATCTATCTATCTATCTATCTTCCTGTCTTTCTGTCTGTGTCTATCTATCTGTCTGTCTATCTTTCTGTCTGTGTCTATCTATCTGTCTGTCTATCTGCTTGTCTGTCTGCCTGTCTGCCTGTCTGCCTGTCTGTCTGTCTATCTGTCTGTCTGTCTATCTATCTATCTATCTGTCTGTCTGTCTGTCTGTCTGTCTGTCTGCCTGTCTGTCTATCTATCTGCCTGTCTGTCTTGTCTTCTAACCTCTGACACTTTGATTTAAAACAGACCAAAATCCAATCAATCAGTATCAATCAATCACCCAAAATTCTCTCTTATTACCTGCACCTGAAAAAATAAAATTGCAATAACAATAAAAAATAATAGACGGATAGATACATTTTATTCACAATTCAATTTAAGTTCAATAAGCTTGTTTTATTTTATTTCATTTTATTTTTTTCAGTGTTTCCCTTTTTTCAAATTTGGTTCCTGACAGTTTTTTTTTTTTTTTTTTTTATGTTGTTTTGAGCTCCTCTCTGCTGTGACCTTTGACCTCTGATGGTGCTTCATGTCTCTGGAACCAAAAGGAGGAGACGTTGAAATGCTTGTGAAAAGCCTCCAGATGCAGCCTGAAGAAATCTGAGCCAGCGTCAGCGATCACACCCTTTAATACATCACTTTAATAATTAGAAATTTATACTTTGTTGTTAATTTTCAGGTAATTGATTTTTTCTGATGTTTTGCTCTGCTAATTTTTTGGTCATTTCTTACAAATCTGCTCATCGTCTTTTCCACTGCCTTGTTCGTGTTTTTAGAAGGAATCAAGTGAATTTGCTGGAGCAAAACAAATCGACTGGAACATTAAAAAAAAAAAAAAAAATGCCAGAAAGAGAGAAATACAATAAAAAAAAAAATACCAGGGAATTAGTAAAATTAGCACAAAAAACTACAAAGAAAGAAACTATATTTCTATTTGTCAAAATGATGTTTTTAAATGTGAGATCAGTGATGCTGGATCAGTGTCAGATTTCTTGTGTTGAAATGATTGTGGAAAAAAAAGTTGATCTGAGGGTCCCTGAGGGGCCGCCTGGGGTCCAGAACGTGAAAAAGTTTGAAACCTTCTGATTTAGAAGATAAAGACAATTTTTGACTCAGCTTCATGTAGTCCAGAGTTTGTTTGTTTTTTGTTTTTTTTTAAGTGATAGAAAATTGAAATAAACTTCACAGTCGTGACAGAATCCCAGTAAATGTCCCACTGGGTCGTATCAGGAGGCTCCTGCTGGTCCCCGTCCCA
>NC_043992.1:41406365-41468865 GCF_902150065.1 Myripristis murdjan | reverse complement strand
GCTTTTTATGCATTTGTTTTTCAATGCATTTATTTTTATTTTCCACGTGTGTGAAGCACTTTGTAACTGTCTGTTTTCTAAAGTGCTCATGAATAAAGTTTTATTCACTTACTTAGCAGTAACAGTGGTAGTGACAGTAGTAGAATCAGTAGTAGTAGTAGTAGATTATTAGTAGTACTACAGGACAGTGATTGTGGCAGAGACAGTAAACACTTTGTGTGATAAACTGATCCCAGTGAAACATGTTGAGTCTTATCACAGGGTCTGTTACTGCAGCGTCAAGGAAGATCTGATCCCTGACCAGCTGACCAATCAGGCTCAAGTTCCCCAGCCGGACTCTCTCTGCAGTCGCTGCTCTTTGGCTTTGCAGGGCAGCGTGCAGCAGAGGTATCCCATCATGCTCCGGTGCTGCTGGCGGAGGTCCCGGGGCCCCCGGGCGCCTGGCCCCCCGCCAGCCCGCTGCGCAGCCGAGCGGCCGACCAGAGAGGAAGAGGAAGGCCAGGAGGAGAAAAGAGCCGCCGCGGCAGGAGATCGTCTTTCAGCCGGCCGCTGACAGACGAGAGTTTAATTACACCTCTGTCCATTCAGCCGTCCATCTGCCCGCCACACACACACACACACACACACACACACACACACACACACACTCACTGAACAAACAGCAGGCCGGGGCACACAGACACCGGAGAGTTCCCACATCTCACAAAACTGCCCTCCTCTTGTTGTACAGAGCTGAAAAGAAACAGCTCAGTCTGTTTTTACAAGCCTGCTCCTGTTTCCTGCTCGCAGAGGGGCCGCACACACAGCTCACCCAGCCACATGCAACATACAGCATACAACATATAACATACAACATACAACATGCAACACACAACATGCAACATGCAACATGCAACATATAACATGCAACATACAACATGCAACATACAACATATAACATACAACATGCAACATACAACATATAACATACAACATACAACATGCAACACACAACATACTACATGCAACATACAACATGCAACATATAACATGCAACATGCAACATATAACATGCAACATGCAACATACAACATGCAACATATAACATACAGCATACAACATACAACATATAACATACAACATGCAACATACAACATATAACATACAACAACATACAACATATACAACATACAACATGCAACACACAACATGCAACACACAACATGCAACATGTAACATACAACATATACAACATACAACATGCAACATATAACATACAGCATACAACATACAACATACAACATATAACATACAACATGCAACATACAACATGCAACATACAACATATAACATACAACAACATACAACATATACAACATGCAACATGCAACATATAACATACAACATGCAACATATAACATACAGCATACAGCATGCAACATACAACATGCAACATATAACATACAGCATACAACATACAACATGCAACATGCAACATACAACATATACAACATACAACATGTAACATACAACATACAACATATAACATACAACATGCAACATATAACATGCAACATGTAACATACAACGTATAACATACAACATGCAATATATAACATACAACATACAACAACATACAACATATACAACATACAACATATAACATACAGCATACAACATATAACATACAGCATACAACAACATACAACATATACAACACACATCATGTAACATACAACATACAACAGCAAAATTCCCTTCACTGTTCCTCTGTTGTTATTTAAATTGCACTCACAGGTGCACCTAACTGGCACTTAACTGACAGCATATGGCAAAATGAGAAAATGATAAAATATTGTGCTTCCCACCTGTTTAGCTGTGTTTCCTCGTCCTTACAGTTCTACCCTCTTATAAAGGGGACTGGCATTCCACCAGTATAACTCACAAATCCAACTGGTCTGATCACAGGGGAGAAATGATCAACTGAAAACACACTGAATGGAATTTTGCTCCCCTCAAAAAGGGGGTTAGGGAACATGTTTAGCCATGTTGGTCATACCAATCGATTGACAATCCTTACAACTTATTTGTCATTGAAAATGGGACTAATCAGGCTTTCTAACGGTATGAAAGACAACACCAATCGGTATTGTTAAATGGGAGAAATGATCAGCTGAAAAAATATTGCAGGGGATTTTCTCAAAAAAAAAATTGGTCGCTTCCCACACAATTACCGGTGTCACTCATTTGAGAAATGCAGGATCCTTACAAGTTGTATCTCATTGGAAAGAGGACGAATCAGGCTTTACAACGGTATAGGATACAACACTATTGGGTATAAATAAAGGGGAGAAATTACAGACTGAAAAAGCAGTGCAGAACTTTTTTTGCCTAGTTTATATGGCCATATTTATGAGTCTGTTATTTGTTTAACACAGATATGTAAAGTTAAACATGCACACATGTAGTAAAAATATTTGAAGTCTCTTATATGCAGTGAAATATATGTACATATACTACATTACATTATTTATTTTCCAGAAAAATGAAGAACTGGATGTGTGAATATGTGGCAGACATTTGTTTTGCATATACGTATATAATGTACTATATGTGTACATACATGCATATATAGTTACGACAGATGTTTTATGTCGTTTATGTTATTTTTCTATAATATTTGTGTTGGTTTTTGGATGTACAAACATCACATATCACATCCATGCATCACGCTCTGCTGTCAGGGAGTTAAAGCGACACTAAAAACAACAGCCTCAGCAGCGTTTTAACGCCACACCAGCATGCACCGAGCACGGCGGCGCCTCTGTCCTGACAGCTCGCACCTGCACCGCGGCCCGGCGAGCGCCTGGAGGCAGGACGCAGCGCTCGACAGCGTTACGTTACGCTGCTAACGTTACCTTGCTAATGTTACCCTGCTAACATTACCCCACTAATGTTATGCTGCTAACATTGCCCCGCTAATGTTACCCTGCTAATGTTATCCTGCTAACGTTACCCTGCTAGCTTCAGCTTCACCTCCAGGCCTCAGCCGGTGGACTTGGAAAGACATGAGTCCAAGGTGTTATTTAATATTTCATAATTAATTTACACCTTGCCTATCATATCATGTAGTGCTATCAAACAGTACCGTTAGTGCGGTCTATTAACCCATTAACTGCCACTGACAGCGATCACCATCAATTCATATCCAAACACTGACTGCCAATGACGGCGTGCAACGTCAGTTAGACTTTTGGTGGTTTTGGTGTTTACAGTCATAGAACAAACTATTCTGTGGGTCTTGAAAGATCATTTAGAATGCTCTGAAACGCATTCGGGGCTTTCTGTTCTGAAAACGTCTGGCAGCCAGTGAGTTAATTAGACTGATATGATATTGTTGCTGTATCAGTGACAGAATGAGGCATTATTAAAATCTGACATGACTATTAAACTCATGAGCGACGGTCCAGCCTGCCTGCATGATGGAAAAAAAGATGGTGTGCATGAAAATGTATATTTTTTTGAAGATGTGTTTATTGTAATCTCTCAGTTGTACATAAGCAGCGTCAATACTGATGCATATTGATGTCCAGACACTACACACTCAACACCACACCTGCTCTATGTCACTAATGTCATTACACTGTGGGAAAGCCTGGCTCAACTTTATGTAATTTTTTCATATTTAATTTATCAATATGTTCATGACAAACTGAGGCAGTATGAGAATGTGATAAACATGACTGTTGACTGAAAAAGATGTTTATGTTTAAGTTGATGCAGAAAAAAGAAAAAATGATGCCTTATGACAGGTGAGGGAGCACGGTGCACGTCATAACAGCTGACCTCCATGAATCCATCTGCGTTTTTCAGTCATCATTCAAATGCCAGGTCAAGAGGCTTTTTCCTTTCATATTAAAAAAAAAGAAAATTCAATAACCCAGCAGTTTTCAAAGTGGCTTCAAGAGGCCACCCAGGGTCCGTGAAGGGCTCACAGGGTCTCCTCAGCACAGTGAGGTTTAGTGTATTTCACTGCAGTGTATCTCAGAATATAGTAGTTTATCTTTAAAAAGCTACACACAAATATTTTCTATGATGGCATATTAGTGCTGCTGTAGCCATGAAATAAAAATCTGTCTTTGTGAAATTACGCTAAACAGCGGAGCAGATTTTTACACGCCTTTCGTAGTCTGGACATTCTCATCCCGTACATGAAGGGATTGAAGAGCGGCTGGACGATCAGAAAGTAGAGCGACAGGACGACACGCAGCAGCTGGGGCAGGGCGGACATGTCCAGCCGGCTCAGCAGCGTCTCCGAGCAGACGCCGAAGAAGAAGTTCATCAGAGACGCCAGGTGAGGCGTGCAGGTACTGACGGCCTTCGTGACCGTCCTCTTGGAGCCGGCGAAACAGATCTGCAGGATCCTCGTGTAGGAGAAGAGGATCAGAGTCATGGGCGTGACGATGCTGAAAAAACCATTTACCATCCCGTAGATGTTGTTGACCTGGGGGTCGGAGCAGGCCAGCTTCATGATCAGGTAGTTGTTGCAGTACAGGTTATTGATGATGTTCCCACACAGCAGCAGGTGAGCGGTGAAGACGACGGTGACCATGCATTTGATGAAACTGAACAACCACACCACAACGATGAAGACGGCCACCCTGTTCTGCGTCATGTGTGTTTTATAGTGCAGAGGACAGCAGACGGCCAGGTACCTGTCATAGGACATGAGAGCCAAAGAGCCAAACTCTATATTTCCATACGTGTACAGGCAATAAATCTGCAGGAAACAGAGGGAGGTGGGGACGGTGTGCGAGTCCGACAGAATCTGCAGCAGCAGGAAGGGGAACAGGCCGGCGCTGCCGTACAGCTCGTTCACAAACAGGCTGCACAGCAACACGTACAGAGGCTCGTGCAAGCTCCTGTTCACGCAAATCACAGCGATGAGCAAGAAGTTGGAAATAATGACAACCACATATAACAGCAGAATAACTGTGAAAAACAAGTATTTCAAATGCCCGCTGTCAAAATAAGCAGAAAGTATAAAATGTGAAAACTGTGTAGAATTTGCCATTTTGGTTCACAAAAGGAAATTAAAGTGAAAACACCAGGAAAAATTCAACTCTTATTCAGTGTGAAAGGTAAACATGTGATGAAGGTTAATGCCATCATGCGTCAGGTTTAAAGCGGCGCTCCACTCGCCCCATGGAGCGTATGTACACCTGCCAGCTCACGTTTAGAAACGACCGCACACTCAGCATTTTGCACTTGCCGTCCCACAGCGGAGCTGCTGTGCTTACAGGAGGCTCGGACTCGGAGGCGTGTTTCCCCGAGGCCAGGAGCCCAGAGCCTCCTCCTGCAGCCTTTAAATGACCCCCACCCCCCACACCTGCCCATAGGTTGCTAGGTTTCTGACAGGAAGTTCTGACTCAGCATGCCACTCACATCCCCTTTAAGATGCACTTTCATCATTTCAATATAAAATTATAGCTGCTGCGCAGCAATGGTCAGGGCCAGGCTAATTTAGGCAATGCTGAGCAACAAGTGGAGAATAGGAAGGTGGCTTTCTAATGTGCATTTTGCATCAGTTGAGGCTTGAACTCACAATTTCTGGCATGAAGGACAAGGCTTTATCTTACTGAGCTAATTGGCAAGTGTCAGTTCATGTGAGGCTTCTAAAACTGACTAAGCCAGTCACATGATAGAGCTGCCTATGCATGGAAAGGCAGATTTCTAACCACTGAAAAAAAAAAAAAAAAAAATCAGTCATCAAGACAAAAATCTGAAAATACACATATTGCATCTAGACAGCATGGAGATGTTGGTCATTTGTTTTTAACAATGATTAATTTGCTCCATACGTGAAAAACTGATGTTTAAGTGTAAAGTGTACAAAAGTTTCTTCAGTATTGGGGCTACAGTTTGATGAAAGTTGCAAAGCTGTAGCACATATGGTTGATTTATTATAAATTTTCAAAGTTTTTAAATTTAGAGGCTTGCTGTAGCACCATCATCAGGACTATTGTCTTGTGTTTGCAGCTGAGGTAATCTGGCATGGGACTGGACCTTTGTGCAAAATTTGGTGATTTTTCGTGCATGGGACTAGGACTTCCTTGGAAGAAAGAAAGAAAGAAAGAAAGAAGAAGATCATGCAGGAATACAAGAGGGTCCTGGCAGCTTCGGTGGCCCGGCCCCTAATAAAGTTCTATAATCCAGTAGTTTCAACAGGCCGCCCGGGGTCCATGAAGGGCTCACAGTGTCTCTTCAGCAAAATAAGGATTAGTTCATTTCACTGTAGTTTCTTTCAGTTTAATTCACTAGAAATTGTTTTAATTTGAAAAAAAATAAAGGATAAGGAAGGATAAGTGACCATTTTCTATGACGCCGTATTCGCACCACTGTAGGGAGAGAAAAAATTACACAGTTGAGAGAGAATTTGAAATTACTGTCGGAAATTCACAAGAAAAAAAATCCTCAGGTTATAAACTCTTCAATTCATGAGAAAAACCTGTTAAACCAATTTGTTCTCCTCCTGTGGGATCCAGTCTGAAGGAAATCCTGCTGGTCTGAGTCCAGAACCCCAACCTCCTCCTCAGCATCTGGACTCTGAAGAGACGTTGCTGTGACTTGGGCCGATTCAGAAGAAAACAATCTGCTGATTCTGGGCTCAGATCAGCAGGATCTCCTTGTTCCTGAATCCCATGTCAGAGTAGAATCTGCTGAGGGGATCAGCTGCAGGCCTGAGACACGGCCAGCAGGGGGCAGCACAGGTGGAGCCACAGACAGAGGAGGAGAAAGACTCATTTTCATAGTTTTTTTCTTATAAATTTCCGACTTTAGTCTCATACAATCTTGAGTCTTTTCTTGGGTTTTTACCTGCCCCTCCCCCAACTCCAGAGTATTTTTTGCTAAAATTGCTCTAATACGCATTATAATTTATTATATTTAACTTCCTCCTGTGCTTCCTACTTGTCAGTGTTCAACATCCAAACAATACTTACATAAGGGAACATGTCATTTCATACTGGGGGCCCCGGGGCTCTCGCCCCAGTTACATTCTCTTTCTGCAGCCCTCTAGTGGACCGGAGGCAGTATTACAGCTGTAACAGCTCATCATTTGATTTCACAGTTATTAGAGATGTAAGCCAGAGTATGTCAAAATATTTTTCATAATATATTTATTAATATATAATAATATATTTATTATCAGGTTGGACTACCTTATAGTTGATAGACAGATGTATTGCATTATGTTCATGAAGTTTATTATTTCAGGTTAGGTTTTTCATTTCATGGATGTTGATGTTGACACGGAGCCCAAACAGAGCTATCCCAGGTAGCATTTCCTGTTAGCTTAGCATAAAGGCACGAAGTCTATGGGAGTCATTAGCCTGGCTCTGTCTAAGTGAAAAAATTAATCTTAACTCTTGAGCTGTCTTATTTATACAGTGCAACACTTCATCTTCTGCTTATCCAGAACCGGGTGGCGGTGGCAGCCGGCTGACGAGGTCCGCCCTGACCGCCTGTTCCCGGCCGCAGGGAACCTGCAGCCTGAAGGAGCCTGAAGGTCAGCTTCAGGGCAGCCGGCTCATAACTCCAGTTCCAACCTTGTTCATGTGGGACTTGAAGCTCAGATCTGAATCTAAGACACCAAGACTTGTGACCTCAGATTTTAATCCAGGCAGCTAATTTGAAGAGATTATTTAGCAGCATTTCTGTCTTTTTTTTTTTTTTTTTTAGCAGGATTTGGGTTTTGATCTTGTGTAAACTGAAGAGGTTGGACAGGAAGTGATGGAGTTTATAGCTGCGGCATCACCGGGTTCAGCAGTGACGTGCAGTCGGGTGTCATCTGCATCACCATGGAAACACACGTTGTGCCGATGATGACGGCGGCTCGTACGGTGAGAATAACGGTGAGGAGAGGCCGTCATGTTTGCGAGGAACCCCGCGGACGAGCTCCACGTTCAGGTTGTGTCTTCAGGCCTCGTGAAGTCGGACCGGACGGGACTCCAGGTCGAAGGCCCGATTCTGCGTCTGAGGCTCTGAGGAGCTGCAGGCGGCCCGTGTGATGATGAAACCTGTCCTCTCGCCGCCGGCCCGTCCGTCCGTCAGGAGGTTGTTTGTTTCAGGCGGTTTCTCTCAGAGGGGAGCTCGTTAATTATCGCCTCTCGCTGTAATTTGTCCCCGAGGGAATTCGGCGACACGGTGATTAGCGGCTCGTCGTGAAGTCCAAATGTTCCCGGACAAACAAACATGTTATCGGGCAGAAATGACCGCCGGCTCGAGGGACTTCATTATGAGCCGCGGTGATGTAACGTCCCCTGACCCCTGAAGGCAGCACGGAGCCTCCAGGCCTCTCGCTCATGAAGAACCAAGCGGTTCATCAGTTACAGCTCCTGGATAAACTGATCAGTCAATCAACACATTGATCCGTAGAGCTGATCGTGCTGATTGTTCTGATCTGGTCCAGAACCAGAACCAGAACCAGTGCAAGAACCAGACTGTCATCATTAAAGTGAAAAACACAGAAGAACCAAACGTGCTGTGGTGCGTCCTTCATTGTTCAGTCTGGTTTCATGAGTCAAACTCCTGTGAGATCTGTGACGACGCATTTTTTCCGTTGTTGGGGGGGAAAATATCAAGAGTGTGTGTTGGCACTATTCTGAGAAAAAAAAACAACTTTGAATTTTCGAGATTAAACTCATAGATTTAGAGGGGAAAAAAATCAGATTTTATATGTTTATTATGATTGTTTATGGTTTATTCAGAAGAAAACACTGTGGACGCTGTCATATCGTTTTGTTCCAGTTCCATCTTTACATCATCATCACAAGCCTCTGAATCCACGGTGCTGTGTTCCTGGAAGAACGTAGAGAAGAACGTGAGGCCGTCAGAGCAGAGAGCCGCGGGGCGACCGGCTCACCTTCACAACTCTGGAGATAACTCTGGAGTTCAGCCAGACGGTTCTAGAGGAGGAACGCGTCGGCGTTCCTCCGTCATTTTCTCTGACTGACTGACTGTCTGACTGACTGACTGTCAGTCTGACTGACTGACTGTCTGTCTGTCTGTCTGACTGATTGACTGACTGACTGTCTGTCTGTCTGTCTGACTGACTGACTGACTGACTGTCTGTCAGTCTGACTGACTGACTGACTGTCTGTCTGTCTGATTGATTGACTGACTGACTGTCTGTCTGTCTGTCTGACTGACTGTCTGTCTGTCTGTCTGACTGATTGACTGACTGACTGACTGTCTGTCTGTCTGTCTGACTGACTGACTGACTGGCTGGCTGTCTGACTGACTGTCTGACTGTCTGTCTGTCTGTCTGACTGACTGACTGACTGGCTGGCTGTCTGACTGACTGTCTGACTGGCTGTCTGTCTGACTGACTGTCTGTCTGTCTGTCTGTCTAACTGACTGACTGACTGACTGACTGACTGTCTGACTCACTGGCTGAGGAAACGTTTCATCTGTTGTTTCACTATTAATCTGGATTATAATCCAGTCAGAATTAAGTGTCATGCACCGTCAGTCAGAGTGAAGCGGCTCGGACAGAAGAGCTACAGAGCTCCTCTCACAGTATCTTCTGAGTTCTCTCAAACAAGCTCTGTATTCTCTCGCAAAACTTTTGTCTTGCAATATTTTGCTTTTCCCACAATATATTTGACAGGTGTGTGTGCGTGTGCGTGCGTGCGTGTGTGTGCGTGCGTGTCTGTGCGTGCGCTTGCGTGCGTGCGTGTGTGTGTGTGAGTGAGTGTGTGTGTGTTGTAGTGAAATCATTCACCTGACTGAAAACACTGGGACGCTCTGGGCTCGTGTCCGTCTGCTGCAGTTTGAGTGTGAACCTCCTTCATCGTGTCGGAGGAAGATGATGTCACCATCCTGTGAGTGCTGAGTGCTGAGTCAGCAGCCGCACAAATCCACTCTGATTCTTTTGTATGGGCTTAATGATACAGTGTGTGTGTGTGTGTGTGTGTGTGTGTGTGTGTGTGTGTGTGTGTGTGTGTGTGTGTGTGTGTGTCCCGGGCAGTATGCAGATTAAGATTATTAAAAGCTTCCAGTCGTGATGGTTTGGTTTTAAATGGATTTGGCTTTTCTCACACTGAAGAGCGAGACAACAGAGACGGTGCTGATTGGCCCATCAGCCAAAACACAGCCGGGTCTGCTGGGCCCCACAGGTCAGAGGTCAGAGGTCAGAGGTCAGGGGTCAGGAGCCTGGCCGTTATCCTGGGTTCAGAGCTGAGCATGAAGAAGGTGAGCAGAGCAGCGTTCACTCTGTCAGTGAAGGAACAGCTCCCGTCCAGGCAGCACGACACAAACCAGCTCCTGATGAAACCAGAGTCCAGGTCCAGCTGAGTCCAGGTCCAGCTGAGTCCACGTCCAGGTCCAGCTGAGTCCAGGTCCAGCTGAGCCCAGGTCCGGCTGAGTCCAGATCCAGCTGAGTCCAGGTCCGGCTGAGTCCAGATCCAGCTGAGTCCAGGTCCAGGTCCAGCTGAGTCCAGGTCTGGCTGATTCCAGGTCCAGCTGAGTCCAGGTCCAGCTGCAGCTGAGTCCAGCTCCAGCTGAGTCCAGGTCCGGCTGAGTCCAGGTTCGGCTGAGTCCAGGTCCAGCTGAGTCCAGGTCCAGCTGAGTCCAGGTCCAGGTCCAGCTGAGTCCAGGTCCAGCTGCGGCTGAGTCCAGGTCCAGCTGAGTCCAGGTCCAGCTGCGGCTGAGTCCAGGTCCAGCTGAGTCCAGGTCCAGCTGCGGCTGAGTCCAGGTCCAGGGATTTCAAATTCAGCTCTGAGTCCAGCTGAGTCCAGGTCCAGCTGAGTCCAGGTCCAGGTCCGGCTGAGTCCAAGTCCAGCTGAGTCCAGGTCCAGCTGAGTCTAGGTCCGGCTGAGTCCAGATCCAGCTGAGTCCAGGTCCGGCTGAGTCCAGGTTCAGGTCCAGCTAAGTCTAGGTCCGGCTGAGTCCAGGTCCAGGTGCAGCTGAGTCCAGGTCCGGCTGAGTCCAGATCCAGCTGAGTCCCGGTCCAGCTGAGTCAGGTCCAGCTGAGTCCAGGTCCAGGTCTAGCTGAGTCCAGGTCCAGCTGAGTCCAGTTCCAGGTCCAGCTGAGTCCAGGTCCAGCTGAGTCCAGGTCCAGATCCAGCTGAGTCCAGGTCCAGGTCTGGCTGAGTCCAGGTCCAGCTGAGTCCAGGTCCAGCTGAGTCAGGTCCAGGTCCAGCTGAGTCCAGGTCCAGCTGAGTCAGTTCCAGGTCCAGCTGAGTCCAGGTCCAGGTCCAGCTGAGTCCAGGTCCAGCTGAGTCCAGGTCCGGCTGAGTCCAGGTTCAGGTCCAGCTGAGTCCAGGTCTTGCTGAGTCCAGGTTCAGGTCCAGCTGAGTCCAGGTCTTGCTGAGTCCAGGTCCAGCTGAGTCCAGGTCCAGCTGAGTCCAGGTCCAGCTGAGTCCGGGTCTGGCTGAGTCCAGGTTCAGATCCAGCTGAGTCCAGGTCCACCTGAGTCCAGGTCCAGCTGAGTCAGGTCCAGCTGAGTCCAGGTCCAGCTGAGTCCGGGTCCGGCTGAGTCCAGGTCCAGCTCCAGCTGAGTCCAGGTCCAGCTGAGTCTGTGAGGATGGATGTGAAGCTCCTGCTGCTGGTCTCCAGGCTCTTGGTGGTCCTGGTCTGGCCTGCCTCCCTGAGTCCTCCAGGGCCTCTCAGATCCTCTGCTGCTGCTTCTGAAAAGACAAACTGTCACAGAAACAGGAGAATCGTCAGCCAAGAGGTTTAGAGCGGGTTCCTCCCCGAGGAGGACCAGGAGGAGGAACCACGACTGGAAACTGATTTATTCAACTTTAACTCAATTTTAACTCACACTTCCTGTTTTATTCTGTTTATTCGTATTCTGTTCTATTCTGTTCTTAGCGTTTATTGTATTTATGTTCAAGGTTCAAGGTTCAAGGAGTCTTTATTCGCACACACAGAGACTTCAGACTTGACTTGGATTTGTGCCCAAAAGACTTCAGACTCAACTCGGACTCGTGTTTTGGGACTCGTGAACAATCTTTGTTTTCTTTTTTTTGGTGTAAACGTCTGACGAGCTTAATGTCATTCCCTCCCCTCGTCATGGTAACCATGGCAACCTATTACACGTCGGGTGCGCTCCTCACACTCCACGGCGCCAGTACCTCACAGGCCCGGACTGTACATCGGGAGAACCGGGCGACTCGTGACTCGCGTGTGTGCCTGACGCGGAAGCAGTGGCGGTTCTGCGTATGTTGCCGCCCAAGGCGAAATTACTGGCTTGCGCCCTTCATGTTACTACTCCATGTTACTACTCGGCAGACTAAAAAAAAAAGACTTGACTAAAACTAGACTAAAATACTTTGGATTTTCTTCGACTACAACTAGACTAAAATGCCAAGCCTTTTCGTCGGCTAAAATGTGACTAAACAAAAAAGAATACAAGTTGACTAAATATGACTAAAACTAATAAGGGCATTTGACCCACCAACAATTTGCTTGTCACAATTGTTTATATTGAGTGGCGTTGACATGACGTAAAAAATTTTTACCCCCCTGATGTTTTTAAATAGGTATGTGTAAAGTGGTTATATAACAAACAACTACTCAGTACTGATACTGTATGCTAAAAGATAAAGGAGCAATGATAATACAGTAAACACTTTGAATTTATTAGCTATAGCTGTGCATTATTCTTAGCAGACCGGACGGCAGCAAATGAAGGCTCATTCGAACCAGAAGAGACATGGAACTTTTATTTTTTAAAGACTTGAGACTTGACTTGGACTCGTGATCAAAGACTTGAGACTTGACCAAGTCTCACCCCGCAAAGACTTGAGACTTGACTTGGACTCGTGACCAAAGACTTGAGACTTGACTTGGACTTGCAAAAAAAGACTTGTGAACATCTCTGGCCAGCAGCAACAAAAACAATCAACAGCAATCACAGAATAACAACATCATATAGCACAGAAGACACCAGTAAATAGATCAAACAGATTAATCAGTCACTTGTTTAGAAGACTTATGGCAGCAGGGACAAAAGAATGCTTTAATCTATTTGTCCTGCATCTTGGCACGATGTAGCTGCAGCCTGACGGGAGCAACACAAACTCACCAACCAAGGGGCGGCTCTGCTCAGTGAGGAGTGAGCGGGCCTTACTTAGGGTTCTGAGCTTGTACACGTCAGAAAGATCATTAAGCAATTTTGCTGCACGCTTTCACTATGCCCTGCAATCTGTTTTTGTATTTGAGGGAAAGTAAGCCGTGCCATCAAATAAAAGAGAAGGTCAGAACAGATTCAGTAAAACAAGAATAAAACATTTTCATAAAAGTGCTGGCAACATTAAAACTCTGCAGTTTCCTATAAAAATGCATGCGTTGATGTGCCTTCTTGCAAACAGCATCAGCATGGAAATCAAAAGACAGCTTGTCATCAGTGTTAGTGCCAAGATATTTATAATTATGGACCCGCTCGACGGCTTGATCCTCAATGACATGAGAGGTGACTGACAGGTGTTTGCAAAAGTCTATCAACATTTCTTTAGTCTTTGACACACCGATGCACATAAAGGATGAGGAACACCCGTCTGTGAATTCCTTCACTACGGGGCCAAGATCAAGGTCGTCACTCCTCAGCAAGGACACGACTACTGAGTCATCTGCAAAGTCTTTGTTTCTACGTATTTTACTGTTTCAGTCTCTTAGTTTGTTTTTTCTCCATCTTTTATGATCTTTTTTTCAGGTGTTTTGTTCATTTGCTGCCTGTTTGTTCTTCAGTTGCTTGCTTGGTTTTGTTGTGCAGGATTTATTTGTTTTAAAGTTCCTGTTTTTATTTCACTCTCTTATGTTTGAAGACTTTCACAGGCATTTAAACACAAGAAACATGAGCAAATTGACTTGATTTCTTTCAAAGACCTGAGAAAAAAAAGGAAATGAGCAACGGAGCAAGAAACATTCTGAAAATCTGCAAGACATTAGTGGAAACTTGGAAATTAGAAGGAAAAAAAGAAAATAACCTAAGAAAAACAAAACAAAAACAAACTAAAACCTATTTAAAAAAAGAGAAATATGAGATTATGAAGAAACCGAGGCAAAAATGTCCAGAAAACTGTATTATCATTATTTTAAATTCTGTCACAGGAGTTTCTCTTCCAAGACTTTTTGTTGTTGCTTCATTTCAGGTCATTTCCTTCTTCATCTTTGTTTGGTACTTTTTTTTTTTTTTAAATAATTTTTTGCTGATCATCTTTTTCCAGGTTTTTCACAGAAACGAATTTGCCCAGGTTTCAGAGGGCTACACTTCAACTCTTCAGTCTGTTTCTTCCCTCTGTGTGTGTGTGTGTGTGTTTAACGTCTTCCTGTTGGAGAGCACATATAAAAATGTATTATAAGTGCCACTTCTGAAAGTGGGTGTGGCTTATAACAAAGAAGGGCTGAAAGGGGAGGAGCCAGAGTCACATGCTTCACTCTGTCATTTAAATCTTTACAATTTTTTTTTCTGGATGAGTAAAACTTTATTAACAAAACAAAACATCCAAACCACAAAGTCACTTTGTATTGATTTTATTGAAAAACCAGAAAGCTGCTCATTTCAGATGACACACACACACACACACACACACACACACACACACACACACGCACACACGCACACACGCACACACGCACACACGCACACACGCACACACACCTGACTGGTTAGCGTGATCAACAGATGGGTTAGATTTGATGATTTCATCATCTTCTTCTTCATGTGTTTTAACACTGAACAGGAATGAACAGAGTCAAAGAAAACTCACAGATTCTCAACATGGAGTGCTGCCACCTGCTGGAGGCACCATGTAACAACATGTAAACATGAAAACACTGTCCTGGACACACACACACACACACACACACACACACACACACACACACACACACACACACACACACACACAGAAAACCCCTGAAATGGGACAACAGGAGCAAACAGAGGCTCCATCAGGCTGCCGTCCTGCTGCAGTCCCATCAGCCCCGGCGGTGGCGGTGGCGGTGGGGGTGGGGGCGGGGTCTCGTGGATGCCGCTGCATCTGATGTAACAAACCCATTTGACTCAGTTTGGGCTCCAAAACCTTCAGGGGGAGACGCCACCTGGGGAGTTTAAAAAAAATAATAATAATAATAACAACAATAATAATAATGATAATTAAAACTTGCTTGGTCTCACATTCAAGAGTTTAACTTTAAACTTAAACCAGAGGTGGTTTCACTTTTAACCCTTTGAGGCCACATTCGCTGCATTTCTCTCAAAAAACACGGGGAAAAAGGTCACTAGCCAACGAGTGCTTTATTTTCTAATGCAAGTTCCCCGCTGGGCCTGCTGGTGGCGCCAGAGGGAGACACTAAGGGTGCGCTCACATTAGGCCCAGTTGTTCTGTATCGTTCTGAACTCCCACCTCCATCCTCTGGGCCAGCAGGGAGCTCGTCCAGTTGGACTTGATGAGCACTCTGACCTCCGGCCCGGGGCGGCTCGGGGCGGCTCAGGGCGGCCCGCAGCAGGATGATGTCCACTTTACTCTCTGAAGCAACAAGCAAGAGGCGGGATTATAATCTGTGGACAGACTGAGCAGGGAAACCTCACTGCTGCTCTGTCCGCACAGGAAACCACATCACTGACATTACAAGCACCGCATCAATCAATCAATCAATCAATCAATCAATCACTCAATCACTCAATCAATCACTCAATCAATCAATCAGAGACTGAATGAGGGAGTCGTACCAGGCTCCTGATGCCTTGCTGGGTGATGAAGGGTTTCTGAGATCTGAGGGTGAGCAGGGTCCAGGATCTCTACAGGACAACAACAACGTCACAAAACAAAAACAACAAAACAAAACAAACAAACAACAAACAGACACAACCACAACAAGCAGAGCGACCTGAACACGAGCCTGTCTGTCTGTGTGTAACCATGGTGACAAACTGGAGCAGCGTAAAACCTCATTTCTGAGAGCAACAAACATGGCGGCGCTGCAGGAGGTCGTAATGATGGAGCTGCTGCAAAGAGGCAGGAGAGGAGGCGGCGCTGTAGATGGCAGTGGTCTGTGAGGTCATTAAACACATCACTGCAGGAGAACGGTGGTCTGTGAGGTCATTAAACACATCACCGCAGGAAGACGGTGGTCTCTGAGGTCATTAAACACATCACTACCACTCAGTGAGGTCATTAAACACATCACCGCAGGAGGACAGCGGTCTGTGAGGTCATTAAACACATCACCACAGGAGGACGGTGGTCTGTAAGGTCATTAAACACATCACCGCAGGAGGACGGTGGTCTCTGAGGTCATTAAACACATCACTACCACTCAGTGAGGTCATTAAACACATCACCGCAGGAGGACAGCGGTCTGTGAGGTCATTAAACACATCACCACAGGAGGACGGTGGTCTGTAAGGTCATTAAACACATCACCGCAGGAGGACGGTGGTCTCTGAGGTCATTAAACACATCACTACCACTCAGTGAGGTCATTAAACACATCACCGCAGGAGGACAGCAGTCTGTGAGGTCATTAAACACATCACCGCAGGAGGACGGCGGTCTGTGAGGTCATTAAACACATCACCACAGGAGGACGGTGGTCTGTAAGGTCATTAAACACATCACCGCAGGAGGACGTCAGTCTGTGAGGTCATTAAACACATCACCGCAGGAGGACGGCAGTCTGTGAGGTCATTAAACACATCACCGCAGGAGGACGGCAGTCTGTGAGGTCATTAAACACATCACCGCAGGAGGACGGCAGTCTGTGAGGTCATTAAACACATCACCGCAGGAGGACGGCAGTCTGTGAGGTCATTAAACACATCACCACACCATCACTGTTGCTATTAAACTGGACCATCAATTGAACGTCTATCAGTTACATCCTCACAGAGGTTCAGTCGTTAATATTCAGGTATTTTGTGGTATCCCTGTGCTCTGTTATGAACACACACACACACACACACACACACACACACACAGAGGAGTGTGACGACTCCTGCCTGTGCTGTATTTTCTTTAGGTTTTGATTTTCTCATCCAACGCTTACAAAAATCAAAACCTAAAAAAACCACAGCACGGCAGAGCAGCTGGAGGCCGGCGGCTTCAGGACGCAGGGCAGCCTGCACTTCCTGTTGTGGTACAGGTTTAACACACACACACACACACACACACACACACACGACATAGAGGAATTTGTTCTCCGTGGCATCAAGATACTGAGGAGACAACAGCACAGCTTCAGTGATCAGGTACAAGAAGACCATCATCAGCATATTGTATAATCTGTTCCTGTAACACTGAAAGAGCCTCTGGTTCAAACGTGTCGACATAAAGATAATTTTTTTTAAACCTCAGTCCCTGTTTTGAGACACTTTACTGGCTGGATCTTCACGATTGTACAGACTGAAGGACGACCATCAGGTAGACATTTTTATCCCGAAGCCATTTTGAAAACAGACACTGCGTTGCTCTGACGTCAGTAAAGCTAACCCTGCAACACAGCTTTATGTATCAGGCCCAGTCTCAGACACATCATGTTCCTTCCTGTTCTAGCCTGAAAACACACTCACACAGTCCCTCGGGGTTTGGGTAAAGAACACAACAGCTTCCACAGCTCGTGCACGAGGCCCACGTCGCTCTGGATGTTCTGCTCGCTGATCTTCCTGAAGGCGGCGGTCATGATGTCACACATCTTGTAGAGGAGCTGCGACACCGTGGCGACGCTAACGTTCTGCTCGGTGACGCTGGAGCGCCGGACGAGGAAGAAGCTGGTCCAGGTGATGTTGGTGACGGGGAGCGAACCTGCAGCTGGGCGTGAACGCCGAACGCACCCAATGTGTCACACCTGGACAGACAGGGGGGAGGGGCAGCGTTACTATAGTTTAACATTCTTCACTGGTTTTTACTTTATGTCATTTTGACTTTTTGTTTTCAATTTAAGTTTAATTTGACTTCCTTTTTTAAGGTTTGCTACTTTAGTTGAGTTTTTATTTTTTGTAAATATTTAATAGTTTTAGTTTAATTTTTATTAGTTTCAAAGTGAATCTTAGTCTCATTTTGTAATATGGGGTATTTGTCAGAGATTCAAAAAAGTCAGAAAAGTGTTTAGTGTAATAAAAACTCAAAACCATTTTTAATCATAACCATTATCCATTTTTAAAAAATATGTATTCACTGAGGACAGATAAACAACCAGATAAATTGATAGAGATGAAAACTAAGAACATTTTCTCTATAATTTTAGCTTGTTTTAGTTTTGTAAACACACAATCCAGTTTCAATTAGTTACCATTTTTTCTTACCATTTTGATTTGGCTGTTTTCAACATCAGTATTTCCTTTTACATATTGTATATTCAATTTACAGAAAAGACCAAAAAAAGACATTGATTACTTCTTTATGTATTGAACTGGTTAAATTATGTTTTTTTTTTTTTCCAATTTCACTTTTTTTTTTTTTTTTTTTAACCTCAGGAGGCCCAGGTGATGTCAGTATGAGCATCACCACACCCATGGGTGCTTCAGAGTGACTGCCTTTCACAAAACACAGGTGTGACCAAGAGCCTGTCAGAGCGAGAATCTTTCCATTTGATCCAAATGTTATAACCAACCTGTGGAAACCTGACGTCTGCTGCCCCCTGTCAGTGACCAGCAGGAAGTGCAACACCAACACGGCTCTGCACTGCTGACCAAGTTCACGTCTGAGCCACTGGTATTGATCAACCAGCCTATCGATCACTACAGGGTTATGGCCGGCTTATGGCCAGGAAAACCTGAAGGACTGTCCCTTTAACACTTATCCTCTTCCTCTCTCCTTCCTCTTCCCTTCCTCTCTTCCTCCTCTCCCCCTCCTATCCTCTTCCTCTCCTCTTCCTCTTCCCTTCCTCTACTCTTCCTCTCCCCTTCCTCTCCTCTTCCTCTGAGGCAGAGCTGAGGGAGGTGTTTACATCCTGAGCCTCCCTGGCAGCCATGTTAGCTGAACCCTGTCACCCCAACACATTTCCCTTCTATTTGCTGTAATTCTGCAGCGCTGCAGGGCTCATCAGTGTGCTGCTGTTGCCTAGCAACAAGCTCTCTGCATTACAGCGTTTAGAAAGATCCGGGCTGCAGCATCTCAGCCTGGCAGCTTCTCTGCAGGACTTGTAAGACAAATTCAAGACTTCACTGCTGACACGGTGGAATCTATGAACCACGGGGCAGTTTGTGATGCACAGTGAGCGAGCAGGATGAGAGGAAGGTCACCGGTGCTGTTCAGTGAAGCACACACTGATCTGGACTCACCAGAAAAAACCCTAATAAGTGGAATTTAACACTGTATGACCGGTTGGCTGTGTCTGTTTGTGAAGTCACTGCTTCAACACATCATCTTTTTGGATAAAAAAAAAAAAAAAGACAAGAAAAAACCACCATGAGAGTGAACAGTCAGATGAACCTGTGTTCTGATGTCAGCAGGTAACAGGAAGCTGATGTGCTAGCTTGTAATGCTAACCCATTAGCTGTGTCTGGCTTGCCCTCCAGTCACTTCCGGGGCTGTGATCCTAAACTGAAGCAGGGCAGAGAGAACCACGATGTGCGTGAACATGCGTTCCTGTGCTTGTGTTTTGCAGCTGGGAACCAGGCCAGACCACATACAGACATGAGGGCACTCACACACACACACACACACACACACACACACACACACACACACACACACACACACACACACACACACACACACACACACACACACACACACACACACACACACACATAAGAAGACCTGGATTATCTAATCTGTCAGTCAGGATTTAGTCTCAGCTCTGGGTGGAAAGCACTGGATTGCTATTGACTATTGAGTAAATACTGAATTTAAAATGTTAATAATCTGACCGTGCTGGGTAACACAAACACACATCTCTCAGTAAATAACCACCATCAAGTGTCAAGATTCTTGCATGCTGGTCTGCTGAAGCTGCAGCGCTGCATGCTGGTCTATGGGGGCTGCAGCGCTGCATGCTGGTCTACGGGGCTGCAGCGCTGCATGCTGGTCTATGGGGGCTGCAGCACTGCATGCTGGTCTATGGGGGCTGCAGCACTGCATGCTGGTCTATGGGGGCTGCAGCGCTGCATGCTGGTCTATGGGGGCTGCAGCGCTGCATGCTGGTCTATGGGGGCTGCAGCGTTGCATGCTGGTCTATGGGGGCTGCTGTATGGCTGCTGTTTCATTTTCATTTCTCCTTCACCTCCTCGTGCGTCTGCGGCTCCACTGTCCCTTCTTCATTCTTCAAATACACTCAAATAAAGTGAATCCTTAACATTTGAACCAAACTCCTGTCCAACATATGAATATTAGCTCTAATCATTACATTCCACTATCAATACACACACGTGTTGTCACGTTGTGCACCCAAACCCTGACCTCTGTGTGCTGCTCAAGGGCACTACAGCAGCACACACAGCTGTTAACCCTTTGAAGCCCGGAGTGAGGGCATCGTCTGTTGTGTTTGAGCACTTCAGACGCTCTTCATGCCTCTCACAGGCATTCAAGCAACGTGGCTTCATTTCTTTGAAAAACACGGGAACAAAAAGGCAAAGAGCGACTGAGCAGGACATGACCCCAACATTTGCAAGAAATTAGGAAAAGGTTACAAGAAAATAGCCTGAAAACTTGACCAAAAGAGAGCCAGAGAAAATTAGAAATTAAAATTAAATTAAAAGACTGTAAAAATGTCCAGAAAAACTGTATTTATAATTACTATCATTATATATTTAGAATATGTCTCAGGACAAGATATTGCCTTTTTGGCTAATTTTCAGCACTTTTCTTGTTGTTAGTTTTTTTTTTTTTTTTTTTTTTTTTAATTTTCTAGACTTTTTGGTTGCTTAATTTCAGGTCGTGTGTGTGTGTGTGTGTGTGTGTGTGTGCATGCATGTGTGTGTGTGTGTGTGTGTGTGTGCGTGTGTGAGCAGACTGACCTGCTGTCATCTCAGCACACCCTGGAGATCAACACCTCCCCTTGTGGTTGTAGATCCTGACGGCTGCCTGTCATTCAGTCGCTGCTGCCCGTGATGAAGAGCCCCTGCAGGGAGGAAGAGGAGGAGCACCTCAGTCACACTTTTAGTTCTCTTCTGCCATGCCAACTTAAAAAAAACAAAAACAAAAACAAATGTGCGGCGTCAAATCCCCAAAAACGCCACCAAAAGGTCTCGAGGTGAATTAACTTTTCACTGGATAAAAAGAATAAAGTGATGATCTGTGATGGAGAGCCGGCTGTTTGACCTCTGACCTCAGACAGAGTGATGATGTCACGGCGGGGAGGCCAACAGCCGATGCTACTCACACAAACTCCTATGGAAAGCAAGTGGCAGTTCCTTAAAAGGGATATTTCACCCATTACGCATTATTTTGTGCACTGAGTATTCACTTTTGGCTTTTTGACAAGCCTTCTTGGAAATCCTGCCGTGTTTGCCTGGACAAGCAGAGCAGAACGCACACACACACACACACACACACACACACACACGCTGCATGACCACACAAAGGGTTTTATATTAGTGTCTTTGCAGCCGATTGAAGTGAAACGCTGTGTGTGTGTGTGTGCGTGCGTGTGTGTGTGCTTTTTAAACTGGACTGAGTTTTGCTGTAATAAAACAGATGCCCAAGTTGTGGTTGATGAAGTCAAAGGTCCCCCATCTGAAGTGATTTTTAGCCTCACACTGTCATCGCTGGACCCTGACAAAAAAAATGTCAAGTGGTGGGATTAAACCTGCATGTTAAAATCATCTCTCATTCATTTTTTGTGAAGTAAACTTCAAGGCAGAATGAGCAGGATTTTCCTAAAACAATAAAATTAACCCTCTCCATCATAACTTGTGAGCCACTAGCAGTGTGTGTCGGTGTGTGTGTGCGTGTGTGTGTGTGTGCAGAGACCCTGCCCTCTGCCTGGATTTTCTTGTTTTGCTGAGCGTGGGACCCTCCTAGGCATCGGCCTTCAGGCAGTGGGTGTGTCGCTCCCAGCCAATCACAGCGCAGCGTGTGGCCAGAGCGACAGCACCACAGCCAATAGGAAACAACAAAAATTCTGGACGCAGAAAGAAGGAAATCTAATGAGAAATGGCGAGCGGACAAAGGAGAGGAGGAGGATGAAGACGGAGACGCTGTTTTTCTCCCTAGGACTGTGATGACATTCATTCCGTCATCATCCTAGGAAAGGAAAACTTGCTGCCAGCAGTTAGCTTAGCCAGAGATGTTAATGTTGTGCTTTCAAACCATGACGACAAATCCTGCTCATCCCGCCTTTATCACCATGACAACCTGACGTGATTTATGATGAAATTAATCTGCACTTTGTTAGTGTCAGTGTGAGTTTTAGTCTAGTTTTGGAAAGGCGGGTATTGGTCAGGGACAAGCTTCAAAAAGGTCAGAGGGATTTCTGCGTATTAAAACAAAAGATCAAACCATTTGAAAAACTGTATTCACTAACAGGACAGATGAACAACCAAATAAACTGACATTCTCTCTATGATTTTACTTTATTCTAGCTGGTTTTGTAAACTCAGAATACAGTTTCAGTTCATGAAAATGTTTTTTTTTTTCCCCACCTAGTTTCATTAAGGATAAGAGCCGTCAGTCAGACTGAGGCAGGTCTCTGAACAAACATTTTGGCCTCTTTAGTTCCTTCAGAGCCGTCAGATCTGTTCAATACAAGATCAAGAACAACAACACAGCAGCAACAATAACGATAATAACTGGTGATTGATGGATAATGAAAATAATCATCAGCTGAAGTCATCATGTGTAGTCCGGGGGTCGCTCAAGTCAAACAGCTAAACGGGTATCCAGAGCTAATTAAGGGTTAATTAGGCCACAATTCATAGTCACGACGACCCCGCACACACACACACACACACACACACACACACACACACACACACACACACACACACTACGTTGGATAATTACCGTTAGCTGTAGCTTTACGACTAATTGATTGGTCTCAGTAGGCTAAGCAGCCCGTTAGCTTAGCTTACGTTACAAGCTGCTGCTGTTTGCAACGATCCAGGCACAGCTATGCTAGCTGCTAGCCGGTCCGTTAGCCTAGCCTGTCCGTGCCGCTGATGCTTTCCTCGGCTTCCTTCACAGGAATCGGCTCTTGCTCGCTAGCTGCCGTTAGCTAGCAGCCCGGTGCAGAACCCTGCCGAGGCTGGCCCACAGTTTGACGCCGACTCGCAGCACACGGCCAGTGCCTTTTAACGAGTAAGAAAGATGCTCCAAAAACACTTCATCTAACAAAAAAACAAAAACACTTCATCTAACAAAAACACAAAAACACTTCATCTAACAAAAAAACAAAAACACTTCATCTAACAAAGCACGGCCGGCGCCGTCTGGGTGTTTGGACGACAGACTCTAAAAAACAGATTTGGCTCAATCCGCTGGTTGTTGGTGGATGAGACTTGAGCCGAATTTGATACGGACCGCTACGGAACTGTAAAACATTCTGAGAGACCTTTTAGAAAATACGTAATTTGCTCTATGAACACCGCAACGAGAAAAACATCCATATTATGAATGGCGTGTTGATCTGCAGCCCGGCTGGCTAGCAGCACCTGCTAACGTCACCGCCGCTCCGCCGCGCCGCCGCTCCGCCGCGGTCAAACCGAACCCCTCCCGCGCCGCGCCGGGCGCTGCTGCCGCCCGCCGGCCTCTTACCGCAGGGCCCGCAGCCGCCGGTAGTCTGCCCGAAGCCCGACCACACACACCCGCTGCCCGGGGAGAAGGACATTTCAGCGTCTACACCGCACTGACTTGTCTCCTCCGGTCGGAGGCAAGATGTCGGCTGCCGGAGCAAACCGTCAGCTGACAGGCGCCCGGGCCGCGTCCTGTTCAAAACACCGCCATCCTCCGCCCATTCTCTTGGCACACTAAACCGAATTTTGCAAACAGCATACCTCTGTTTTGCACGGCTTTCTGCTAAAGTCGTCATGTAGATTATACATTTGCATCGACGCGCTCAGCATTTATCTTTCTCTGACTGCTCGCTGACGGTGAGGACAGATGCGAGGCAGCGAGGTTGCGGATTGAAACGCGGCCCTGCTCCTTGCTCCAGGAGAAAGGCAGCGGATGAATCATCAGGCCTGATTCAAGAGCCGTTTAAAAAAGAAAAAGCCTCTGTGCCGCTGGCTCTCACCTCCACACCGATCAATACCGTCATCAGGTTCAGTTACAGGTGTGCGGTGTGCCGGAGCCGCAGCCCCGCCTCACCGCCGCACCACACCGGCGCTGAAACCAACCAGCGCCGGTCAGTAAGCACTGTCTGTCTTCCTCACAAATAAACGCATCAATAAATTCAGTGCAAAGGAGTGAGTGCAAACATCATCCATAGAATTAATTGAGAATCTCTTGGTGTCTCTCAGTCTGGACTCTCCTAATGGGGGCGTGACGTCACTGAGAGCTGACAGCTGGGGTGTATTCAGCGGCGTTACGATACGTAACGTTGTGTGACGTCTCGTTGAATGATATGTTTGGTCGTAACATCTTGTAACAGAGAGCAACATGCCTCACAGGTAGTTTTCCTCCGTTTGGTGGGCGTGTCACAGGTGTTATCCAATCAGCATCAGCCTGTATTGAAGCCTCCGAGATTTAAAACGCTAGTGCTCCATCATGGCCTCCAAATCGCTATATTAGTGCAGCCTATGTTTAAAATGTTACATCATTTGAAGAGATAAAAGCACATGTAGCCTTTGTGTTGACTGTGCTGATAAATCAGACATAGTTTATTTATTTTTTTTTTTTATTTTATTTTATTTTATTTTTTCAATAATATGGCAACTTTTATTCAACTTATGACTTAAAACTCATTTGTGTAGGCCTATGGTACAAATCTTGGAAACAATGTTTAACAATAACTGTTTGTTTTTTTTTTCATAGTGGACATTGAATGTATTGCAGTACCCCTATAATTAATGATCCATGTAAAGTAATGTCCTGCTCAGACAGCTCTTCGGCTACAATCGCGAGGAGAATGGCCCTCTCAGCTTCCACACTTGCAACGCTTGCGTAATGCAACAGGTTGTTCAGAGCTTTATCGTTTCCGTTAGCTTGACGTTACACCGGTGCGTCTGCGCTGAATACACCCCTGGACTGGAGCTGATAAAAAAAAAAAAAAAAAAAAAACTGGCTGCTTCACACCAACAAGATTGGGAGTGAGCCCTGACTGCAGTACGCAGATCGAGGAGTGGCTCAACGTGGATGGAGTTAAACGTTTGACTCCGCACACTTGCCCAATAGCAACCGGAAGAGGAAGAATGTGTGTCTGAGTCCATAATATTGCGCCCTAACCCTAACCCTCTAATCCAGTGGTTCCCAACCCAGTCCTCAAGGACCCCTGTCCTGGAGGTTTTTGTTTCAGCTCTACTCTTTCACACCTGATCCAATTAAGGCCCTTGCACCTTCATGCACGCCCTCCTCAGGTGGATCTGTTTCAGCCAATCAGCATGAAGCCCTTAAATGGATCTGCGCCCAAGTTGAAAATTTTCAACTTGGGCGCTGCGCCCTGTGACGTCACCTCGGCGCGCCCAATAGGAGAGAATAGTGGAATCGGAAAAAATTGGCAGATTTTGGCAGAAAGGCACAAGAAAAATGGAGGAGAGCATCATCGTGGCTGTCTCTCTGCGTCCAGAGCTGTGGGACAATAGACTGCAGGCATACCGTGATATTGTCAAAAAAGCCCAGGCATGGAGAGAAATATCCCACAGTTTAGGAGTGCCAGGTGTGTTTAAAAATTGTCAGTGATATGATGTTTTTCCTTTCCACAATAGCCGATTTTTTTTTCTTTTTTCTACAATTAAACACCAATACTGTTGTAAACTGAAGCAAATTATTTTCTAAACGGACAGGAGGTGTATGTATTTAGAAATCTAGATGATTGACATCATGGGATATGCACTACTCTTGTAAAGACAATGCAGTATAGTCATATATTTATTATAAAATCCCATGTGAAGTCACACACACAACAGGTAGCAGCTCCTGAACGAGATTAAACTCCCCCAACTGCTGCCTTGCCGTAAGAATTTCATGTACCCACACTCTTCTTGCTGCTGCTCGTCTTCTCCTCCACCTCGTCCTCCTCAGAAGAACTGCTGCCAGAGCTGATCTTTGACTTGGTGACAGGTACATGGTGCATCCGAAGCTGCTGTACTGTCCGCCAGAGAAAAGTGCGCCGGAACGGAAAACTACTTCTCAGCGTCTGTGCGCCCTACTCAGCGCCGTACTCAGCGCCCACTCTGCACCAGTCGTCGCGGCACCCAGCGCCGTGCCCAGCGCAGTGCGCCGCCCAAACCGCGTCCTATGTGAAAGCCCCTTAAGGCTGAATTATGCTTCTGCGTACGGGGGTTGTGCGACCGCCGCAGAGCCTTGCCACGCGCCTCCCAAAAAACTACGCGGACCCTACGCAACCCCACAAGAGCTGTGATTGGTCCGCCGAAGTACATCATTTCCGGCATTTCGTTGCCACCGGCATCACATCCTGTTGTTGTGCTACCGTTGCTACTTCACGGGGTAACACCACGAACTTGTTCCGGCACTTAAAAAAATACCACAAAACCATAATGACAGTTGTCTGGCCAAAATGCCGAGCACCAGTGCGCCTGGCAAGCCAAATACCTCCAGACAGGGATCACTGACCGAAAGTCGCAACGGTAGCACGGCATGTTCTGCACAACACCTGCCACTGCGCAACATCTTGTTTGAAACCAAAATAATTCCACACCATCGACGTGCTGTTCCTCTTCGAGACTAAAGTCTCACCTGTGTCAGTTTCTGACTGCTCCATTGAGCCAGAGGCCGTTGCGCAGCAGGTGGGCAGGATGAAACGTTGGTGCGGCTGAGAGCACCACTCGCTGTAGCTCGCGTCTCGTGACCAACTTATAATCACGCAAGTTGCGGTTAGGAAATCGCGTTTTGTCATATCGCAATATTATCGCAAATGCAATTAATCGTTCAGCCCTAACTGATACTAAACAGTTAATTCTCATGTTTGCCTTGTTTTCAACGTAAGAGGTTTTTGTTTGCTGAACATTAATAAGTCTTTCACCTGATAACGTAAATCCATTTATAACAACTGGTAGACATACAGGTCAGACGCAATTGCCTCAGAGCCACAATGTACAACTGTTAATTTTAAATGAGAAAGTTGTTAATTACTTTGTTTTTGTTTTTCAGAATGAACACAAGATGGGTGCAACTTGGAGTAGACAACGCATCAAAACTAACTCTGCCCAGTGGGATGCCAGATTCAGTAGAGGCTCTCAAAGGAGAAATTAAAAGACTATTAAGCTTGCCTGGAAATTTCAGACTGCAGTACAGAGACATTGGATTTGACAATGAGTTTGTAAACTTGACAGCTATCTCAGAAATCAAAGACAAGAGCACAGTTAGTCATTTACTTAACAGATGAGTCAGACACAACCACAAATCTTCCTGTTTCACAGTGGTTAGATAAGAGTTCTTTGTCCACAGCATCAGACACAGATATACTCTCCTCCCCTGAATCTACACTTTCAGGTTCTTCTCTTAGATCACAGCCATGGCCCCAAAATTTCCAGATATCTCAGTTTTCTTATGAGGTACAGATTCAGTTGGAAAGGGCCAACCAAGCCTTCCTGAACAGTGGTACTCTTTTGAGTCCAAGTCCCAAACTTAAGTCAGATATACTTGATGGTTTGGCATCAGAAATTGTCAAATACAAAGTTTATCCTTCAAGTTCAGAGTTTGATGATGTTACCCAGGCCCTCATCACAAAGTATCCTTGTTTAAAGGAGCAGGGATCAGTTACTAGCTTCTATGGATGGAAAATTAGTTTAAAGTATAAAATGGTAAACTATCGCACAAGACTGAGGAACATTGGGCTGCCCAGAGTTGAGCATCAACTCTGTCAAAGAAATGCGAGGTGCCATGGGTCAAAGTCCAAACCAGGTGAAGAAGCCAAAGAAAGAAGAGGTCAACTTCTGTCCTGATTATCCAGCAGGCGAAACCAGAGAAAGCCTTGAGAAGGAAAGGCAAGCACTGACATCAGAGGTGAAGAAGAGGAACAACCATCAGCTAATCAACAGTAAAATGGAGAAGACCTTCACCTGTAGAAGATGAGAAGTAATTGAAGATATGCCCTTCATAGCAGAGTTCAAAAACAGATGGCCAGCTCTGTTTTCTGAGAATCGGGTAATGTTTGTTTTTATTTAATGTGTGATTATTAACAGTAAGCTCTTCACTTTAATAACAAAAAAAAAAAAAAAGTTGTCTCAAGTATGTCAGTGTAGGTCTAATTCATTTGAATAATGTGAATGGACAGAATTCAATGCATGTGGTCAATCTGTCTATTACAGTGCACAGTATATTGGCATAATTGCAAACCATTAACCCACCACCGAAAAAGTTAGAGCCAATAACAGGCTTATGTTTATATTTCCACAATATTTGACCAGTTGAAAGTGATAAGATTTTGTTTCAATCTGTTGCAGGTAAATGCAGAGTTCACCCGCATTACCACAATCCCCCTGCAGTCAGCCTTCATGGCCCAACTGGATCATTACTCCAGCCAACTGATGAAGGTTTTCAAAAAGAAAGGAGGTGCAGCAGTAGGGCTGAGCGATTTGGGAAAATAATCTAATTGCAATTTTTCCCCCCAATATTGCGATTGCGATTTAATATGTGATTTTTAATTTTATCCCCCCCCCCAAAAAATCGTAATGATTGATTTAAATTTGGCCAACATAATATTAGATACATTTTGTATACAATGTTCAGGGTTTCCCCCAGAAAACCTGCTAAGCCTGGTGGTTGGACCGCTGGGGGTGGGGGTGGGGGGGTGGGGTGTAATGTTAAATTATTATTATTATTTTAAAAATGTAAATTACTTATCAAACACACCTGTGATAACATAGATTGCAAAATAATCCAGAGTGATACCTCTTCTCTGAATAGACAAGCTAAGCCAGTGTACTGCTGTTAGCCAGTGAAAATAGAGCAGAGTGGCGACTCTTCACTTTGTTACACAATCTATGTCAGTGCGCTGTGGTAGCTGGAAATCTTCTGTGTCTTTGCCAGACATACGTTCATATTCCACTCAAAAACGACATTTCATTCAACTTATGTAAAATCCTGCCATATTCCGCGTAGCGGTGCAACTTGGTGGGGTTATCCTGGTAATTTCTGCTCTGACGACGTGCTAACATCCATGCTAACTCGCACTGGCTCTGTCTCATCATCGAGCCGCGGCTCGGTCGGCTCGCCGGGGATGCACTCCCCTCGGCCTGAAGGTGAACAAGCGGGCTCATCGTCTCCTCCAGTGCTGCTCCGACTTCGGAAAAAGAAAGTGTTCACTTATCGACCATAAGATGTCGCCATTGCGCTTTCAACCGTATCACCAGAAGCGGTTAAAAGCTCTATATACCGTCTTTGGTATCACTGTTTCTGGTGCATAAAAAAACTACTTAAAATAAATAAACAAGCGACGCTTAGCCTGGCGGGGGGACAAGAAAAGCCTGGCGGCCCGCCAGGCCTAGAAAGCACTGGGGGAAACCCTGATGTTCTTTCCCATAGGCTGGGCCAATTTGTTAGAACTAAATGAAAAGATGTATGACTTGAAATAAATGACATTTTTATTTCACTGCTCATTACAGAATACAGAAACATAAGAACAACAAATCTGTGGTTTTGCCACTGTGCATTTAAGTAATTTAAACAAAGTCAGTGTAAGAAAAAGGTAGTGTAAAAAGTAAAAACACAAGGCATGCACTTTTTTTTTCAAGTTCAAGTTCAAGAGTCTTTATTATCCCCTAGGGGCAATTTGTTTCACAGCATGTTGTAGAAAAAAAAAAAAAAAAACAAGTGTGCAAACACTGTGTGCAAAATTTACAGTCTTAAGAAAAAAAATAATAAATTAAAATGTATATGTATCTTACTGCTCCTAAGTCAGTAACACACACACACACGACATGATAACTTAACATTGGCAAGATGTAATGTGTGCCCAAAACACTGGAGCCTCATCCATTCATTCAGCTGTGCAGCCAGCACCATATTTGATGCGTTGTCTGTTGTGATACAGACATGTTTTTCCTCGTGGAGATCCCAGCTGTTACGCAGTGGCCTCTGGCTCAACGGAGCAGTCAGAAACTGACACAAGTGAGACTTTAGTCTCGAAGAGGAACAGCACGTCGGTGGTGTGGAATTATTTTTGTTTCAAAAAAGATGTTGCGCAGCCGCAGGGGATAACACCACGAACTTGTTCCGGCACTTAAAAAAATACCACAAAACCATACAGTTGTCTGGCCAAAATGCCGAGCACCAGTGCGCCTGGAAAGCCAAATACCTCAAGACAGGGATCACTGACCGAAATGTTTGAAAGTGTCACCCCGTGAAGCAGCAACGGTAGCACGGCATGTTCTGCTGCACACTTGCCGCTGCGCAACATCTTGTTTGAAACCAAAATAATTCCACACCACCGACATGTTGTTCCGTCAAGTGCAGTCTCACTTGTGTCATGCTGCGTTCCAGCGGGGAATTGTACCTGTGAATCATGACTTCAAAGTCACGAGTCACGACTTCAAACTGTTCCAGGCAGAACCGATAAGAACAACCGCCTCCAGTTGGGCCGCCATTCTTGTGTACAAAACATAAACTGCGTGACGTCGAACGAGGAAGTTGGAGTCCATTGAGCACAATCGAGTTCACAGGCGTGAATTCACAGGTTTGGCTATAGCCCCGCCCACTTTTAACCGGTAAATCACCAGTTATGGGTGGCCTGGAACGCAGCATCAGTTTCTGACTGCTCCATTGAGCCAGAGGCCGTTGCGCAGCAGGTGGGCAGGATGAAAAGTTGGTGCGGCTGAGAGCTCCACTCGCTGTAGCTCGCGTCTCGTGACCAACTTATAATCACGCAAGTTGCAGTTAGGAAATCGCGTTTTATCATATCGCAATATTATCGCAAATGCAATTAATTGTTCAGCCCTAAGCAGCAGGACGCAGTATCAGCCGGATCATGGCAACCATGGACCATGTGTGTGTTTGTCACTTTAATCCTGACCCCTCAAAGTTTAACTCTTAACATAAATGAGCTGTTTAGTATTACTATAATTAACTCTTTCCTTATTTTTCTTATAATAAAATGTAGTATGATAAAAACATGAACTCATGAGCATCTGTCAGACACAATTTTTAATTCTATTTCATTATTATATCTACTCCTCAGTTTATGTTACTCTAATGTTAAAAATTAAAACCATTACTTATTTTAAAAAGATATGGTAAAAATCTGTTCTTGGTCTCCCACAGAATCCAAGCATTGAAGTAAGACAGGAAAGCATACTGAAAGCATTATGCATCTACCTAAATGAAGAAATTTCCCCACCGTGGGACTAATAAAGGAATATCTTATCTTATCATGATAACCTTGTTAAGAAGTACATGGTAAGTTATGACACTGCTGATCCCACAGCTTTTGGTATAGTTAATTAATATGGAAATTGCTAATTTTTGAACTGTCTGGATTGCTTGCATTTAAATTTTCTTGTTGATATAGGGCCCTATCTTGCGCCAGACTCCCTAAACCCGCTATTTGCGGATTTAGGATTTAGGAAGAGGCGTTCCCCCGTAAAAGTTGCTATCTTGTGCACCTCCCACTATCCGCAAAACATCTCCGCTACCCGCTATATTATGCATAGGCGTGTTTTGGGCGTTACGCCAGCTAAACCAATCAGTGTGCCAGGTGCCATTGCCTTTAAGGGCAGGATGCGCTATCCTAAATCCTAAATCCTAAACCCGCGATGGAGAGAGGGAGGTAGATTTTCTCAGGGCTTCTACTGAGGCTAAAGCAAGTTGGCTTTATATACATATTATATATTTTATTATAGGCGAGTTAATTCGGGAGGTGGAGCCACATGTGTCCAAGTGGACGTGTCACAAGGTTGTACTGATTGAGTAAAATCCCCGGGTCACACCACACACACACAAGAGGCAGAGGTGGAACTATGTGTAAACTAATTTATTGACAAGGTAGATTGGGCAAATAAAATATTAAAAATAAAAATATAGCACAGCTGCTGGCTTATGATAAAACAATAAAACGTGCTGGCGTAAGTGTCCAATTAAAACAGTCTTTCCTCTAAACAGTCTATATGAGTAATATACTCAGTCCATTCCGGCGGCGTCCCGGTATCAGTCCGACCGTGTGCGTGGCGAGGCTCCGTCGGGGCGTGCATTGAAGCCGCCTGGGCGCGCTCTCATAACAGCCCAAACTTTAGGGATAGCGGATAGCGGGTGGTCAGGACCACCCGCTATCCGCTATCCCTAAAGTGTGTGCACAAGATAGCAAGTTTAGGGATAGCGCATGAAACACACCCACGGACACACCTCCAGGCGCAAATGACGGAGTCGGCATAACGGATAGCGGGTAGCGGGTGGCGCAAGATACCGTTTAGGGATAGCGGAAGCTCCTAAATCCGCAATTTGCGGGTAGCGGGTAGTGGCAGCGGATAGCGGGTGGCACAAGATAGGGCCCATAGTGTGTAATGATGACAATTCAGCATCAAATTCCCAAAGAAAATTCCAAAGACACAGAAACGTTTAATTGACGCAATCATTAACCTAAAAGTACTGTCCAAAACATTTTTTTGTCTCCTATTTTCTGTCTTCTGAATATATACACCACTCACAAAAAGTTAGGGATATTCGGCTTTCGGGTGAAATTTCAGGATGAACCTAAAATGCATTCTAACCTTTCCAGGTGAACTTAATGTGACCTTCTGTAAAGTTTTGAATGCACATGTCCAACTGTTCAATGTTTCAGTACTTTTTGCACAAGTTGCTGTTCTCTAACAAGGAGTTTAACGGCAAAATTCACATCAGGTGTTTGATGCTCCAGCTCATCGAGGTCGTATCATTAGGGAACGGCTGCTGGAGACTGGGGTACCTCAGATGGAGTGGCCTGCACTTTCTCCAGACCTGAATCCCATAGAAAACCTATGGGATCAGCTGAGTCGCCGTGTAGAGGCTCGGAGCTCTGTACCCCAGAACCTCAATGTCCTGAGGGCCGCCCTTCAAGAAGAGTGGGATGCCATGCCTCAGCAGACAATAAGTCGACTTGTGAACAGCATGAGACGTCGCTGTCAAGCTGTAATTGATGCTCAAGGGCACATGACAAGTTATTGACACTGACATTTTTTGTTGTGGTATATCCACCACTGTTGTTGGCTTTTGTTTCAAGAAATTGTTTGAGATGAGGAAATCACCAGTGTATGCTTCTACTTAAATGCCCTACTTTCATGATATAATATCACTGTAGCGTGAACTTTTTATATTTCCCATAAATTTCACCCAAAAGCCACATATCCCTAACTTTTTGTGAGTAGTGTATATGTATATACACTACTCACAAAAAGTGAGTAGTGTGAGTAGTGTATATGTATATATATATATATACAGTACAGGCCAAAAGTTTGGACACACCTTCTCATTCAATGCGTTTTCTTTATTTTCATGACTATTTACATTGTAGATTCTCACTGAAGGAATCAAAACTATGAATGAACACATGTGGAGTTATGTACTTAACAAAAAAACGTGAAATAACTGAAAACATGTTTTATATTCTAGTTTCTTCAAAATAGCCACCCTTTGCTCTGATTACTGCTTTGCACACTCTTGGCATTCTCTCCATGAGCTTCAAGAGGTAGTCACCTCAAATGGTTTTCCAACAGTCTTGAAGGAGTTCCCGGAGGTGTTTAGCACTTGTTGGCCCCTTTGCCTTCACTCTGTGGTGCAGCTCACCCCAAACCATCTGGATTGGGTTCAGGTCCGGTGACTGTGGAGGCCAGGTCATCTGCCGCAGCACTCCATCACTCTCCTTCTTGGTCAAATAGCCCTTACACAGCCTGGAGGTGTGTTTGGGGTCATTGTCCTGTTGAAAAATAAATGATGGTCCAACTAAACGCAAACCGGATGGGATGGCATGTCGCTGCAGGATGCTGTGGTAGCCATGCTGGTTCAGTGTGCCTTCAATTTTGAATAAATCCCCAACAGTGTCACCAGCAAAACACCCCCACACCATCACACCTCCTCCTCCATGCTTCACAGTGGGAACCAGGCATGTGGAATCCATCCGTTCACCTTTTCTGCGTCTCACAAAGACACGGCGGTTGGAACCAAAGATCTCAAATTTGGACTCATCAGACCAAAGCACAGATTTCCACTGGTCTAATGTCCATTCCTTGTGTTTCTTGGCCCGAACAAATCTCTTCTGTTTGTTGCCTCTCCTTAGCAGTGGTTTCCTAGCAGCTATTTGACCATGAAGGCCTGATTGGCGCAGTCTCCTCTTAACAGTTGTTCTAGAGATGGGTCTGCTGCTAGAACTCTGTGTGGCATTTATCTGCTCTCTGATCTGAGCTGCTGTTAACTTGCGATTTCTGAGGCTGGTGACTCGGATGACCTTCATTTCTTAAAGTAATGATGGCCACTCGTTTTTCTTTAGTTAGCTGATTGGTTCTTGCCATAATATGAATTTTAACAGTTGTCCAATAGGGCTGTCGGCTGTGTAGTAACCTGACTTCGGCACAACACAACTGATGGTCCCAACCCCATTGATAAAGCAAGAAATTCCACTAATTAACCCTGATAAGGCACACCTGTGAAGTGAAAACCATTTCAGGTGACTACCTCTTGAAGCTCATGGAGAGAAGGCCAAGAGTGTGCAAAGCAGTAATCAGAGCAAAGGGTGGCTATTTTGAAGAAACTAGAATATAAAACATGTTTTCAGTTATTTCACCTTTTTTTGTTAAGTACATAACTCCACATGTGTTCATTCATAGTTTTGATTCCTTCAGTGAGAATCTACAATGTAAATAGTCATGAAAATAAAGAAAACGCATTGAATGAGAAGGTGTGTCCAAACTTTTGGCCTGTACTGTATATATATATATATATATATATATATATATATACTACTCACACTATATATATATATATATATATATATATATATATATATATATACTACTCACACTATATATATATATATATATATATATATATATACTACTCACACTATATATATATATATGTGTGTATATATATGTGTGTGTGTGTGTGTGTGTGTGTGTGTGTGTGTATATATATATATATATATACACTACTCACACTACTCACAAAAAGTTAGGGATATGTGGCTTTTGGGTGAAATTTATGGAAAATGTAAAAAGTTCACGCTACAGTGATATGATATCATGAAAGTAGGGCATTTAAGTAGAAGCATACACTGGTGATTTTCTCATCTCAAACAATTTCTTGAAACAAAAGCCAACAACAGTGGTGGATATACCACAACAAAAAATGTTAGTGTCAATAACTTGTCATGTGCCCTTGAGCATCAATTACAGCTTGACAGCGACGTCTCATGCTGTTCACAAGTCGACTTATTGTCTGCTGAGGCATGGCATCCCACTCTTCTTGAAGGGCGGCCCTCAGGACATTGAGGTTCTGGGGTACAGAGCTCTGAGCCTCTACACAGCGACTCAGCTGATCCCATAGGTTTTCTATGGGATTCAGGTCTGAGAAAGTGCAGGCCACTCCATTTGAGGTACCCCAGTCTCCAGCAGCTGTTCCCTAATGATACGACCTCGATGAGCTGGAGCATCAAACACCTGATGTGAATTTTGCTGTTAAACTCCTTGTTAGAGAACAGCAACTTGTGCAAAAAGTACTGATACACTGAACAGTTGGACATGTGCATTCAAAAGTTTACAGAAGGTCACATTAAGTTCACCTGGAAAGGTTAGAATGCATTTTAGGTTCATCCTGAAATTTCACCTAAAAGCCTAATATTCGTAACTTTTTGTGAGTAGTGTATATAGAGCTACATATTTATCTTCACTACAAAAACATGGTCACAAGTGTAGAATTTAGAAAAGACATTGCAGGCAAATAATATCAGTCCTGTAATAATCAACCATGAAGCTCCTGTATATTCCCTGAAGTGATCTCTATTATTATTCATTCATCTTCTAAACCGCTTATCCTCACTAGGGTTGCGGGGGGTTGCTGGAGCCTATCCCAGCGCTCATAGGGCAAAGGCAGTGAAACACCCTGGACAGGTCGCCAGTCCATCACAGGGCAGACAGACAGACACTGACATTCACACACACAGTCATACCAAGAGGCAATTTAGCTGACCTGCATGTCTCTGGATGGTGGGAGGAAACCGGAGTGCCCGGAGGAAACCCACGCAGACACGGAGAGAACATGCAAACTCCACACAGAAAGGACCCCGGGTGGGAATCAAACCCAGGACCTTCTTACTGTGAGGCGACAGTGCTAACCACTGCACCACCGTGCCGCCCTTTATCATCATCATCATCATCATCATCATCATCATCAAAGCTGTTTCTACACACCATGTCACAATGGAGTTCTGTGGCACAAACAAGTACTTAACTGGATAATGTAGATTCATTGTGCCTTTTTTTCCACAAGAAAAACACAATTACTAGTCTTATTCTCTGATGGCACTGTCAAATTATTAATAGTTTTATATACATTAGTATAATTATGTTTAATACTGTTTCTTTCTGCCATTTTGAGGATGTTGATCATGCTGCAGAGGGAGAAATGGAGAAAGCGGTTTTGGGTATCTACGTTGTGGAACGAGAGGGAGCAGAGGTAACAGATCCACCTGAGGATGTTGGCATAATCGTTGAAGGATGTACAGTGCTGCAAGACCTCAGAGATATGGCAAATGGCTGTGCATGCCTGTTTGGCTTGATCTATTGTTTGAACTTGAGCTATCCCAAGGACCTGCAATACACTTTTGAGTTTCTTCAGAAAGTTTTGATGGGATTGGATGGGAATAAGCTCTCCACTAAGGTGCAGGTCCTTAAAAACAAACTGCATGAGTAAAATCACCCTCAAAACTGGATAAGAACTGGTTAGTTTTTCCTTGTGTAAAGATGAACAGATATACAGAGTGCTTTTGGACTGTGCACTGATGCTGGACTCAACTGTAAAGTTTCAAGATATTTTAGGAACATTTAGGTGATTGTAGAGACTGCTGGGAATTTGTAATATACGACACTTCAAAAATTAGAGATCATTGTTAAGCAACTGATGACTTACTTGACACTACAGTTCTATACACTAGAAGTGCAGAACTAGGAGTTTTTACATATATTGTGTGCCCTGGAAGTAAAATGTATAGTGGCATACTTTTCTCACATTAATAACCATTTGAAGTGTTGTGAAACAGTGACATACATTTCAAGTGAAAGGTGGTAATGTAAGTAAGTCGTAACCATCTTGTATCTGCAGACCACCCGGGTGGTCTTGAAGAAACAGCTTCAGACTTAGTTTGTCCTAATTTGATTGAAAATGATGACTTACAAGAAACAATAATTCAAAAATTGGCAACTGTTCTTTTGAAATTAGAGGTATTTTCAAATCTGCCATGTTCAGCAATTGATGGTGAGCTTGAGGAGCTCATTCTTAGCTCTGCAGCACTGCCTATATTACACAGTGTAGCTCTTGATATTTTCAATAAGCATAACCTCCAGGTTGGCCAGTTTATCGTTAACCAAATGTTTAATGATTTTGATAATGTGTAAGTATCAACATGCCTAAAATTTAGGCATGTTATTATTTTTTAAATGAGTAAATTTTCATTTTTGAGAATGTGTATATACACATGCATATTGTACACGTGACTTTGATTTTGAAGAATCCCACCAATATTTCCAGAATAAAGAGTTACGTGAATTTGAGCAACTTAAATTGTATTTATTTGACCTATTTATTTAAACAGCACAACTAGTTGCAGTAACACTTAATTGCATTAACGCAAACCTACCTCATTAATAATGTTCATTTGAGTTAAGTAAATAGAACTCAATCATATTAAGTTAAATGAATGTGGTGTCAGTAAATCCAACATAATGTTGTTGTGGTTATGCAATGTACCAATATCATATAGCTTGAAAATAAGAGAATTAAGTTAGATTTACTTATGTTAACATATGTTGTTCAGATTAATAGTACTTTTCTTTTCCAATTTAAACAACACAGTTTCGTGGGACCAGTTGCCATAACTTAGTTAAGTAAATACAACATTTTATTTCTTAGAGTGCAGTTGGTTTGAAAGCAAATGTGTGTGTGTGTCTGTGTTTCTCTGCACAGCGCTGACAACACAGCAGAGGATCCGTCCAGCGCGGCTCTGCAGCAGCTGTAGTGACACAGAGCTTCAGGAAGCAGCTGATGCAGAGGTTGCACGTTTGAATCCGCGCCGAGGAGAAGCAAAGCTGACAGGTGGAAGGGAAGGCGGCACTCTGACTTTTATTTAGAGAGTTTGTTCTTCACATGAAGGAAGAGGAAACTGTGGTGAAGCTGTTTTTTTTTTTCAACCCGCAGATGAAAACGTCTTTTCTACTTTTTCAACTTCAACCGGATGAAGAAGGACGAGCCGACATTTCTGTCTTTTAAACCGCTTGAAAAAAAACCTCTGCTCATCTTCCACTTTCAACCAAAACCAAACGGAACGTCGACAAGCGGTAAGTACGATTATTTATTCAATTTGATTTGATTTTCTTGGTCTTTTCAGCTGCTTTTCACACACACACACACACACACACACACACACAGGGGCACCGCCAGGGATTTTGGACCCCATGAACAGAAATTTTATTGGGCCCTTGTATAGCCGACCTTTTTATTTCAGGCCTTTCGAGGGTCCCCTCCCCCATTGTGGCCCTGGGTAATCAGTCCTGCTTTCCCCCCACTACGATGCCCCTGTATATGGAGGACTGAAAGGGACAGAATGAAATAAATAAATACATCTTTAAATAAATACTTAAAAGTGTCATTAATTAATTAAAATGGGAATTAAATAAATAAATGTGTCATTAAATAAATAAATGTGTCATTAAATGTGTCATTAATTCATTAAAATACCAGTTCATTTAATGTAAAAACATATTATTTCATTATTTATTTAATTATTTCATGGACCGGTGTTGCAGTGCTTCATGAATTCATTTTATCTGTCAAACTCACCCATCAAAGTCAGTGGGCGGGACTAACGTGAATCTAGCCTAATTGATTGCTTAGGTCTGAAGCCTGGAAGTCTGCCGGAGCCGGAGGAGTTCTGCTGAGAGCCTCTCCAGTTAAAGTTGCTGCTTCTCTGAGTAGTTCTGGGCAACTTCTCGACATTTTGTGGCTGCACCTATCTAGCACGCATCGCGCACCGCAGTAACATTTGCTCCTGCAGGTGCCCCACTTGCTTGAACCGAGTAAAGGTTGCACCACCAAGTGTGTCAGAATATCAAATCAAATCAAATCAAATCAAATCAAATCAAGCTTTATTGTCATTAAGCTACACATACAGCAGTAGTGCACACAAAATGAGATAGAGTTTTTCACTCGGGATCCCCGACTGATGGTAAAGTCAGCAGTTTAAAAGTCTAACAGCTTTCTGGAGGAAGCTGTTGCTCATTCTAGCGGTTTTGCTTTTCACCGTTTGCCTGATGGCAGCAGCTCAAAGTATTTGTGGAGCGGGTGAGAGGGGTCTCTGGCAATGTTCAGTGCTCTACTCCTGCAGGGGTGGGATGTTTCCATGGAGCCATGTCTCCGCAAAAGCAAGCACACAGCAGTCTCTCTCCTGCGGGTGTCTCTTAGCAAGCGGAGCTCGTCCAGCTTGTTGTCGAGGGAGCGAACATTAGAGAGCAAGAGCCACGGTCCTGCTGGTCTGGAGGGGTTAGCCTTTAGCCTGTAGCCTTTAGCCTTTAGCCTTTAGCCTGTAGCCCGTAGCCTTTAGCCTTTAGCCTGTAGCCTGTAGCCTGGAGCCTGGAGCCTGTAGCCTGTAGCCTTTAGCCTGTAGCCTGTAGCCTTTAGCCTTTAGCCTTTAGCCTAGCGTGGATCCCGGCTCTCTTCCCCCTCCTTTGTTTACGTTTGCACCGCTTGCGCTCCCTCCTCTCCCTGGTGACGGCCGGTGTAGACGCAGGTAAAATCCCGTGCTGGTGTAGTACGTCCACATCAAAGCAGAGAGCCTCAGTTCTTGCAGCATGCTTTACCTGATGTTTAGTAAAGTCTCTCGGCTGTAGGTTATGCAACCTGAGCGTCTGGGTTAAGCAAAACAGTTAAGAACTTTCACTCTAGAATATGTTTACTTGCTCTGCATCAATCGATTATCTGAAGTCGATCTGTCTTGGCTTGCTGTGCTGGGTAACCAATCAGGTGTTAGGATCCGCCCACTGACTTTGATGGGTGAGTTTGACAGATAAAATTAATTCATGAAGCACTGCAACACCGGTCCATGAAATAATTAAATAAATAATGAAATAATTATATATATGTTTTTACATTAAATGAACTGGTATTTTAATGAATTAATGACACATTTATTTATTTAATGACACATTTATTTATTTAATTCCCATTTTAATTAATTAATGACACTTTTAAGTATTTATTTAAAGATGTATTTATTTATTTCATTCTGTCCCTTTTAGTCCTCCATACCTGTACACACACACACACACACACACACACACACTCAGGAGTGTAGTGACGTTGGTTTCACTTGAATGAAATGAAGGTTAATGTTGTCGGTATAATTTCCGTTATATTTCTAGTTGTGTAGGTCTCTGTGTGGACGGCGCTGACATGAAGAGACTGACAGCAGCCCGGCTCCCCTCTGAGGGAACAACAGAGGAAGAAGAGGAGGAGAGAGAGAGAGAGAGAAAGAAAAGTGGTGAGTGAGAAGACAAGTGGTGGTGGTGGGGGGGGGGGGGGGGGGGTATTTAAAGGACTATTTAGGTCATCAACAAAGAAACAAAGTATTTGACACATAAACTTTGGTAACAAAGTTAAACTGCTGGGGTCAAACTGAGCCCAAACATAAAAGATGTAAATTTGAACATAACAGGAGGGTTAAGGAGGTGTTTTTTTTTATTATTATTATTTTATTTTACTTAATTATCCTCCTTAAAGTTTGGCAGGAGAGACACGTGTGGAGGAGGTTAAAAGACAGGGACAGACAGAGGACAAAAGAACACAAAGAGGAGAGGGTGGAGGCAGAAATACTGAAGATGCAGAGAGAGGAAATGAAAAAGTAAGAGCAGATCATCAACAGCAGAGAGACAGAAAAGGAGGCTGAGGGAAAGAGTGAAGCAGACTCCCAGGGACAAGAGAGGAGCAGCACTGGGGGAGACAGGAGAGGAGAGAGCATGTCTAAATGACCCACTTATGATTATTGGATGGGATCCCTGGATGGGAACATCATGCTTCTTTTGTGGTCATTTTCACTTTCTTCTGTTTTTCCTCTGAGGGACCAACGATCCATCGATGGCGACTCCAGTACTGCTGCTCTTCCGAGTTCTGGAGGATCTGGGAAATGAAGAGCTAAAATTATTCAAGTGGTTCCTGCAGCAACCCGGCATCCTGAATGAGCTCCCGGCCATCCCAAAGACCCGACTGGAGACGGCAGACAGGCAGGACACGCTGGACGAGATGGTCAAGACCTACAGCCTGTACACTGTGGAAGTCACCAAGGAGGTTTTGACTCAGATAAACAAGAATGACCTCGTTGAGCAGTTGGCACACTGCCCAAGTCCAGAAGGTAAGTCTTGGGAAGGTTCCAGAAAGGGACATCTTAGAAAGCTGACACATTATCGGATCATTCCCTCTGTGTAGAGGTGAAGCTGCATCATTTTAATTTATAGTACTTTAGTTAACCTGCATCAGGACAGTGAATATGAGAAGCGACAGGCTGCCTTTTGAGGCCATGCCGTCGTCAGGAAACCAGCAAAACTGTCACTTCACAGGCCACTGTCAAACCACAGTGAGGGGAACTACATGCATATGAGTGTGTGGTTCTGGGGAATAGGGTTAAAATATTATATAGTATTTTATATTATTTATAATACAGTATATTCTATCAAAATAAGAACTAAAGTCCAACAGAACATGAAACGGTATAATGATGACAAACAGGACATTACCACACACTCAGTGCTGATCATTACAATTAACCAGCAGACATAATAAGGACACAAGTGTAGAAATGCACTTTTACATTACACACACCAGCATGAGTTCCCCTTAGCACGCCAAAGGCAGCACAAAGGGGTGTCAGAGCCATTAACCAATCACAGAACACATGGATGCTGCATCCATCCCTTGTATTCTTGCTCCTTAATGCTGATTGGCTGTGATGTGTGGTGGGCTCCCCGCTCACATAGCTCACATGTTTATAAGGCAGACTTGTGCCACCAAATGTTGATTGACTGTTGTTTAAGGACCTAATATTAGACCTAAACCTGTACGGGGGAAGCCTGAACACATCTGTTACTGATGTTACCAGTGTGGAAGCTCTCATTTCAGCCTCTGGTCCAGGTGCAGGACCAGCCAGGTAGATCCGAGCCCCCACAGGATATCTGCGTTCAGGGTCAAAGGCCAACCACAATTGTGTGTTACATAACAAGAATACCTGCCAGCTCCTTCAAGATGAGCGTGATGCAGACTCATAGAGCAGGGGTATTCAGTTAAAATTCAGTTACTAAATTTCCTCCCAGCAAAGGTCCTAATCTTACAATGTCTAAAATTTAGACATTATTGATTATTGATTCACATCATATGAGACACAATGGTTTAGAAGTGGATGCAGGCAGAATGAACATGTATTGGACTGTCCATTCATCTTTAAAAGTTTGGTTTTCACTCTCTACTTTTCTCATTTTGGAGCAGATAGATAGATAGATAGATCCTTTATTGATCCCATTGGGAAATTCAAGTTCCTGGGGAACTGTCTCTAGAAAGGACAGGCGAGCAGGACGTTTGTCTCTCCATGCAAGCTTTCCTTCTTTTCCGTCTCTCTTGTCCCGTCTCTTCTGTCCAAATGTGCCTGTCAGTCAGGAGGCTGGTTTGCTCTACACAGTCGTCAGTTTGTCTTCTGCAGCTCGCCGCCCGGCTCTCAGCTCTGCTCAGTACGAGCTGTAGCGATCCTGGATCGTATTCATGACACCGTTGGCGAGAACGGCCATCTTGCCTGCTACGGTCTTCACTCCCTGTTTGAACTGAGCAATGTCAGGGCCGGAGGGGAGCATGCTGTCAAAACTCGACCCGCCTGTATGGTCTTTGTGGTCCCCAAACAAGTCGGCTGAGCTGATGGAGGTGCTGCCAGACAAACTCTCCAGCCGTGTCTTCGCCTCGTACTCGGCGTTGCTTTCCCGACCGAAGAACATGTCAGAGGAGATTGCCTTGGCATTGGCGAACTTCTGCCTGGCCTCACTTGACTCTGCCACTGGCGCTGACACTTCAGCTTTTCTTCTGCTGGGAAGCCTCTCTCCTATTGGCTGTATTCTGGAGATGGTGACCTCCTCTTTGGGGTCTTCTTTCTCCAGGGCCCAGGAGGTGGTGAAGGAGGCGGTTCCTCCCTCTGAGTCCCATCGGGATCCAAAACCGTCTCCCACTGTGAACGGGTTGTCCTTGTACTTGGGTGGTCCAGAGGTGAAGCCGGGCTCACACACGAGCGGGCCCGGCTTCGTTCATTATACGCTGCTGTGTCGGTCGAGCCTTCTCTCCTGGCAAACTTAAGCTTTTTTTAAACCTTTTAAATCCTTTTACAACTACGTTCCTAGAATATATGGCCGTTTATGTTACGTTTTAACATTCAATGCGATTTTTGAAAAAAAATGGATGCTTTGATCGGGAAAGATCATTCATGAGAGCTGCCGGGACTCCACGGTGCTCAGCTGAGCCTACACCCAGCCTTCAGCCTTCCAGGCTCCAAGCTAACCAAGGACAGTACTCACCAGAGAAGTTACATCCGCAGCGGGCCCTCCATGGGCCCTCCGTGGTAAGATTATCTTCTTCTCCCTGGGCTTGAAGTCAGCTGTATCACCGTTTCGGGCCTAAGTGTCCTTCTCTGCTCCTCAGTTGACTACTCCTCAGCCGTTCTGTGGCTACCTGCTCCTCAAAGCCCTGTGCCAGTCCCTTCCGTTTTGCTGGTTGTGGTTTTTATTTTACAGGGCCAGGGCCACCGTAGCCCGTTGTCTACACCTGTGGATCTGTCAGATCTGCTCCGGCGCTGGGTCCCCCCCCCTCCTCCGACTGGAGACTGCTAATGGCCCCAGCGGCAGAGATCACGGAGCTGAAAACCGAACTCCGGTCCATTGAGCGGCTCATCGAGGACCTCCTGCAGCGGCAGACGGTGCTGTCTTCCCGGCTGTCCGGTCTCGAGCCTGCGGATAACCAGCGGACCCCGGCTTCGGATGCAGCGGCTGCCCCTGCTGTCGCCCCCGACTTGCCCTCTTCTTCCACCGCCTGGTCTTCCGTCGTAAAGGGCTCTAAAAGGCTCTCTCTCCCCCTCTACGACCCGTCTGATAACGGCGGAGATGACTTCCCTCTTTCTAACTTTTTCTCTCCTCTGGCTGTGGAGGAGCCCCCCCCCCCCCCCCCGGAGCCCGTCGTCTCCTCTTCTCCCCCTCCTGCGCGCAGTAAACGCCGAAAACGCCCGTGCCCTGCCAGCCCCTCCTCGGGCTCCCCGCCTGCTGCTTCTGGCCCGTATGGTTGTAAACGGCCCCGATGGTCAGTCTTGCAGTAGAGCGACCAGTCCCTCTCCTCTCACCGACCTCAACCTACTGCGGTCCCGGTGCCTTCTCCCATGCGAGCGTCTGACGAGGTGAGCATTCACTCGACACACCTGCTCACCGCCAGCTCATTAACAAGCGCTCATAAGCTCAGCTCAAAACTGTCAGTCTACAAATGCAACCCGGAAGTTGAACGGCCTGAAATTTTAGTGGTCGGAGACTCAATTATCCGGTTTGTGAAGCTTCCTGGTGCCATCACTTACTGTCTCTCAGGGGGAAAGACAGCTGATTTTATTGAACTTATTCCAGCACTCCTTGATATCCACCCCTCTGTCCTCACTGTGATAGCGCACACAGGTACCAATGATGTCATGTCCAGGCAATCCACAAAGCTGCACTATGAGCTTGAGTCTCTGGCCTCTACAGTGGAAAGCCTAGGGAGGAGGTGTGTCCTGTCTGGTCCTACTCCTGTCTTCATGAGGAGCTCCGAGCGTTTTAGCCGTCTTTTCAGCCTGCACTCTTGGTTGGAGAATTTTACAATGGCCACAGGTCTTGGTTTTATCAGCCACTTTGATTCTTTCTGGATCAGACGGGACCTTTTTAAACACGATGGTCTGCATCTTAATAGGAATGGAACTGGAAAACTGATTCGCATTTTTATTGATTTTATTGCTTTTAGCCTTGATTGATGTTTTCCACAGCAAGACCCTGCTCAGCATCTTGATCCTGTATTGCATAGCCCTGTCCTCGACAATGCAGGTCTTGCTGTTGCTGGTTTTGTTTTTCCCACCTATCCATCCATTCCTGTTAGGATCACTGAAAGGCAGCGTGCTACTGCAAAATCCCTTCACTCTCCACACAGAAACAACCTCCTCTCAGTCAATACCATCTCTTCAATTCCCACTGTAAATTCAGCTAAATTTTGTCTACTTAATGTAAGGTCCCTTGCCAATAAGTCTTTCATCTGCCAGGATTTCATCATGACCCATAATATTGACTTTTTTATGGTCACTGAGTCCTGGATGAATCCAGATGATTGTACCCCCCTCATTGAGTCATCTCCCCCAAATTACTTGTCTTTTCACCTGCCTAGAATGACAGGCAGAGGGGGTGGACTTGCAGTAATTCACAGAAATTATTTTAGCTGTTCTACAGTTTCACTTGGCAGTTTTTCTACATTTGAATGTCTGGGTTTTATTGTGAGGTGTAATTTGCCCTTTTTAATTGTTTTAATCTACAGACCCCCTAAACTGACCTCAGGCTTCTTGCAGGAATTTTCAGATCTTTTATCAGTTATCATGATTAATTATGACAGAGTTCTTATTCTTGGGGATTTTAATATCCATGTCTGCTGCCCCTCTTCCTCCGTGTTTGCAGTTGATTTTATCAAGCTGCTAGACTCATTCAATTTGACCCAACACATGAAGCAACCGAGCCATGACAAAGGGCACACACTGGATCTTGTGATCTCCCATGGTTCCTATGTGGATGATGTGAACCTGGTTGATTTTGCCATCTCTGACCACAATGCTGTGCTGTTCCAGGTTCCACTCCTCTCTCCTGACTCTAAACCTACCTCTCTGATTTGCTCCCGTCCCCTAAACTCACTCTCTGTCCCTAGCTTCTGTCAAGCCTTCACTGCCTCTGATGCTTCTTTAATCAGCAGTGACCACAACTCTTCTGTAGATAGGCTTGTCAGTGTTTTTAACAGCTCCTGCACAACCATTTTAGACTCCATAGCTCCGGTCAGGTACAAAAGGCTGACACCCTCCTCTCTGCCTTGGCTAAATGAGGAAATTAGGAGTCTTAAGAGGCAATGTCGGAAGGTAGAGAGGAAGTGGAAAAAGGATAAACTTAGTGCTTCTCTTGCTTCTCTGAAAGACCTATTGCGCTCCTTTCAGCACAAAATCAAAGAAGCAAGAAACACCTATTTCTCAAACCTCATTGCTAATCACAGTCATAATCCCAGAATCCTTTTTAAAACTGTAAAATCTGTTACTGGTCCCCATCCTAGCCAGCCAGTTGAGTCCTCCCCAGAGAGATGTGAGCAATTTCTACATCATTTCATCAATAAAATAGAAGAGATCCGCCAGCAGTTCAACACTGAACTCAGAGAGCCAGATGTTGACTGCTGCCCTCTTTCTACTCTAACCCATTTTGATGAAATCACCCTTTTAACCCTGGAACACACAGTGACACAAGCCAAATCTTCCACCTGCCTTTCTGACTGTATCCCCACTTGGTTTTTAAAAGCTGTATTTCAGACGGTTGGTCCGGCTATTTTATCTATTGTTAACTGCTCTCTGTCTTCTGGGTTTTTCCCCTCCCATTTTAAACATGCCACTGTTTACCCACTTTTAAAGAAGCCTTCCTTAGACACCTCTGTTTTAAGTAATTTTAGACCCATTTCTAAGCTGCCATTTTTATCCAAGATTTTAGAAAAAGTTGTGTCCACGCAGTTGATCTCTTTTATGAATGACAATCAAATTTTCAAGAAGTTTCAATCTGGTTTCCGCAGCCTGCACAGCACCGAGACTGCCCTGGTCAAGGTCTCCAATGACTTGCTGCTTGCAGCCGACTCCGGTCTGTATTCCATTTTAATTCTTCTCGATCTCAGTTCAGCCTTTGACACAGTGGATCACAATGTTTTAATCAGCCGTCTGAAAAACAGTGTTGGCATCTGTGATGTGGCGCTGGACTGGTTCATCTCTTATTTGTCCAATAGAACATTTTCGGTTATGCTTGGAGATGCTTGCTCCTCCTGTGCTCCTCTTGTTTGTGGTGTCCCCCAGGGGTCTATTCTGGGTCCCCTTTTATTCACTGTTTACATGTTACCCCTGGGGCAAATCCTGCACAGTTATGGTATCGACTTTCACTGTTATGCGGACGATACCCAGTTATACATCCCGTTAAAACCTGGTTCCTCTGATGTTTCGCTCATTTTGTCCTGTCTGTCTGTAGTTAAAAACTGGATGTCAAAAAATTTTCTTAAGCTGAATGACTCCAAATCAGAAGTTATCATAATTACTCCCTCCAGCCCAAGTACTAGCACCTTAAACGATCTCTCGTCCAGTCTGGGTGCCCTATCATACAATGTCTGTACAGAGGCCCGTAACTTAGGAGTCATCTTTGACTGTGGATTGACTTTTGATGCACAGGTAACTAAAGTAATGCAATCCTGCTTTGCACACCTCCGACAACTCTCCAAAATCAAGTCATTCCTCTCTCCAGCAGACCTAGAAAAGGTCATCCACGCATTCATCACCTCCAGGCTTGACTACTGCAATGCACTTTATTCTGGTATAAGTAAGCGAAACACCCAGAGACTGCAACTGATTCAGAATGCTGCCGCCAGGCTTTTAACTCGTACCAGGAAAACAGACCACATTACACCAGTCCTAGCTGCCCTCCACTGGTTGCTGCTTGTTTTTAAAGCCTTGAACAGTCAGGCTCCTGCCTATATTAGGGAACTGCTAATTCCATATGAGCCTGATCGCTGCCTGAAATCTTCCGGCAGGGCCCTACTTGCCATTCCGAGGGCCCAGCTCATCACCAAAGGGGACCGAGCCTTTTCCGTCCGGGCCCCCAAGCTGTGGAACTCCCTGCCGGGAGATCTCAGGCAGGCTAACTCAGTTTCTTCTTTTAAATCTCTTCTTAAGACTCACTTTTATCGCATGGCCTTTTACTAAGCAGTGGTTTTAATGTAACTTGTATGTTTTTATTGTCTGTGAGATCTTTTAATACCTTGTTTTATCTTGTTTTATGTATTTGTATTATGTTTTATTGTTGTATGGGATCTTTTAGTAATTTACTCTATCGTTGTTTTATGTGTGTTTATTTGTGATTTGTTTTCATTGGAAAGCACCTTGTAACCTGGGTTTGGAAAGGTGCTATATAAATAAATAAATAAATAAATAATAATTAATAAATACATACGCAACAAATGACAAACAGAATATATTAACCAACAACTAAGTTAAAATCTTAAAATAGTAGAAAAGAGATAAAAATTTGAACACTAATGCTGCAAAGATGGCGTGTGTAGTGCAGAATAATACATAATAGAGTCCATGTGAGAGTGCCCTGTGCCGGTGTGGGGATAGAAGGGTGAGGGATGGAATAGGGCCTGGTCAGGAGCCCCTGCCCTCAACTTAGGCATTATATAGTCTTGTGGCTGTTGGGATGAAGGACCTCCTGAAGCGCTCAGTCCGTGAGCGTAGTCAGATGAGCCGCCCACTGCGCCTGCTGCTCTGTCCCACTAAGGTGTGGTGGAGGGGGTGGTTGGCATTGTCCATGATGGCCAGCAGCTTGTTCCGCATCTGCCTGTCCACCACAGTCTCCAGACAGTCAAGGCTCCTCCCCAGCACTGAGCCAGCCTTCTTAATTAGCTTGTCCAGCCGCCTGGTGTCCCTCTCGGTGATGTTGCCACCCCAGCAGACCACTGCGTAGAACAGCACACTCTCTACCACAGACCGGTAGAACATGAGCAGCATCTCCCCACAGACATCAAAAGACCTGAGCCTCCTAAGGAAGAAGAGCCTGCTCTGGCCCTTTCGATAGGGTTGTTGACTGTTGATGTTGACAGACCACTCTAGCTTATGATCCAGGTGCACACTAGGGGTGGGACTTGTAAACGTGTACATGTGTACACGGTTAGCCAATCGTAAACATTTAAAAAAAAACACTAACCGTGTACACGTTTTTTTTTGTTTGTTTTTTTTCATTACGTGACTTTAAGTCCGCTCACGAGACACGATGGCATCCACCAAAATATAGATGCACTGTTTGGCAGCTGTTTCAAAGAAATGTAAGTGTAAACACTGTCAAGTGTACACTGTGTCACTCTGAATTGAGTGACTTTCACATAGCACGCACACGGTGCAGACCTCGGCTGGCGCACCCATTCACTGTGTATGTGATCACGGGGCGCGAGGGTGCACTGGTCTGTGCCGAGCTGAGTTGAAAATTTTTAACTTAACCAATCCTAGCCCTAACCCAGCGCAGAGCGCGGCCTAAACCGTGTGCTATGTGCAAGCCACTTTAGTTTTTAAGGGGAGCAGCTCAGGCTCAGTCTATGTCCTTGGGTAATTCAAGGGGTGCTAACTGGTCCTTTAAAGGGTCAGACAGGCCAAACAGAAAGGCATCAAACAGATAAGAAGAGTTCCAGTCACTGTCAGCAGAAAGAGTGCGAAACTCAATGGCATAGTCCACAACACGTCGCCTCCCCTGCCGTAGTCCCATAAGAGCTCTAGCAGCTTCACGTCCAGGAGCAGTATGGTCAAAAATCTTGCGTAAAGCCTCAGAAAAAAGCTGGACAGAGGAGCAGATGGGAGACTGTCTCCCCCACTCAGCTGTTGCCCAAGCTTCAGCTCTGCCTGAGAGGTAGGAGATAATATAGTCTACTTTAGAGCGCTCTGTGGGGAAAGCAGGCGCTTGCAGTTCAAAATGTAGCCCACACTGAACCAAAAATGCTCGACAGTTCTCAGAGTCTCCGGAAAAACGTTCAGGCTTAGACAAATGGGGCGACAGAACAGAAACAGGAGACACAGGGGTTGCCGGTGGTATGGTTTCGGGGGAGCTGGGTGACTCAGGGGATGATACAGGCTCAGAAGCGGTGGTATTGGCTTGACAGTGCACCATTAACTGTTTCACTTGTTCCACAAGCTGGCATACCTGCTCTCCCATGACACGCTGAAAGCCCTCCTGCTGGTCTGACAGTTCTTTAACACAGCGATGCATTGTTGAGATTTGCTCGTCAAACCGATGGAGCCTCCTCCCCTGAGCCTGGAGAGCAGCTCGCACTGAGTCTGGGTCGGCTGAGTCCATAATGCTGAGACAACCAGAGAGTCAGGACCCAAACACACGACACAGATCTCAGGCTAAAAAAAAAAAAAAAACGTCTTTAATATCAAAAAGAGGAGGCAAACAGTTCCAAAAGGGTGCAGGCAAAAGCAGGTCCAAAAAACAGGCAGAATTATACACTAGAGAAGATCGCTGGAAAGCTTGACTCGAAAGACAAAGACAATCTGGCACAGAGGGAAGGGAAGGCAGGGACTAAATACACACAAGGGGAGAGGGAAATGAAACACAGGTGAGACACATCAGGGCGGGGCTGGTAATCAGAGGCAGGAGACACTGGGGCAGGAAATGAAGTTTCTGAAATGACAAGACAGGTGAGTATCAAAATAAAACAGGAAGACAGGTAAGTAAAAATAAACAAGATAAACAGAAAAACACAACCTAGGACATGTGAGACATCACACATGTATTCGTATTGAAAATTTTTGATACAGGACGTTGGGTTCGGTACAGGGCGTTGGGTTCGGTACAGGGCGTTGGGTGCGAAACAGTAGAGGGCAGCAGTATGCCGGGGAAGTGTCTCGTCCCTCCAAGAAGAAGCATAATAAGCTCCACTTGAAGCATGACCTGAAACCTGAGCACTGATGTCATGGCTACGGCTAATGCTACCGAAACGGGCACTAGCGAAAAACTAGAGCTTGAACCTGTCCCTTGTCGTTAAAATCTCCTGTTTGGGAACACTTTGGCCTCCTGGTCAAATATCGCAACGGACAAAGACAAGTGGATAAAACGAAGGCAGTGTGCCGACATTGCTCAGCTGAGATCGGGTACATTCATGGCAACACAACAAAAACACCCTAGTGCAAAACGCAGCTGACTACGGCATTCAAGCAGCCTCTCTCTTATTTGAGAATATTTTATTTATTGGAAAACGTATTTTATATATATTTTGTTTTCAATTAGAATATTTTATTTATTAGAAAACTTATTTTATATATATTTTGTTTAGAATGAGAATATTTATTGGAAAACCTATTACCAGCACTTGGCAGCAGTATTCTATTTTTTTCTATATTTTGTATAATTTTACAATAAAGTTCTTAACAAATAAAGTTCTTAACAAAACATTTTGTTCCCATACTGTATCGAAAATGTACCGAATTGAGACCTCAAAACCGAGGTATGTACTGGACCGTGATTTTTGTTTATCGTTACACCCCTAGCGCTTATAACAGATGGTCATCTATGTCCCAATCTACATAGAGCATGTGAATTGATATTTTATTTTACAGTTTATAAATATGAACCATTTGGACTTTATTGTCCTTGCTGTTTAGTGTCCATTATGTGGTCACTATGGTCCAGACCAGTTGTTCAGTGGTCCCTGGCATGGTCCGTCCATGGTCCGGAAATGGTCTGGACCATAATGACCACACAAAGGATCACTGAACAAATGGTCCAGATCATAATGACCTCCAGTGCTGCACATGAACTATAGCAATGCTTTTGTGGCCAAATGGAGGGTACAGAAGGAAATTGCCCGGCAACGCCACCTCAGGAAGTACAGTACACTCAACAGGACCCTTACTAACTGAAGGTCACACAGATTCGTTACACCACACTGGGGCGGCGTGGCTCAGGAGGTAGAGCGGTCGTCCGGTAACCGGAGGGTTCCCGGTTTGATCCCCGGCTCCTCCAGAGTGTGTCGAAGTGTCCTTGAGCAAGATACTGAACCCCTCCCTGCTCCTGATGGACAGCTGGCGCCTTGCATGGCAGCCTCTGCCATCAGTGTGTGAATGTGTGTGTGAATGGGTGAATGTGAGGCAAAAAACTTTGTCTAACGAGTGGTCGTTAGACTAGAAAAGCGCTATAGAAATGCAGTCCATTTACCATTACCAATTGTACATAGAGGACGGGAGATGGACTTTCAAAAATATTCAAAGTTTATTGGTTAGAATTTACTCAATTAAAAGAACACAAGGATGTCAGCCATACACAGCCTGAGGGCCAAATAGACCACAATTGATTGCGGTAAAATATTATAAACCAAAAAAAAAAAAAAAATAGCAACCTGGATCAGACTGTGTAGCGATCAGACAAAAAATAAAAAGGGATAACTCAAACCAAAGAAAATCACTACAAACCAAACCACCACGTGCCACGCCAAACAAGAAGGAGTGAGGGGGGGAACCACCACTGGGGAAGTCTGCTGCACACTGCCCAAGCTCCTGTCCTGGAAAAGAGAAAAAAAAGGAAAATCAAGACTGCTTGTGGTGGGACACTCAGGCCGATATATGGTACTGTTAAAAACAGGATATCTATACAAAAAAAAAAACAAAAAAAAACACCCATACAAACCACACCGCACTCACACCCACACAAAACACACAGCACTCACACCCACACACACAAACAGAACAGAATAAACCTAAATTAATTGAATAGCAATGAAAACAAAACTAATGTTACAAAATATTGATGTGAAAAACAACCAAGATGAAACTCAGCTGTGGGCAGGGACCAGGGGTAGTAAAGTAATCCCATTAATGGGAAGCAACCCAACAGCTGGGAAATCAAACCAACTAACCAAAAGAAAATGATTAACAAATAACTTATGACCAATTAAAACCAAACAAGAAAAAGGAAATTAATTGAACCAAAAAAAAAAATGAATTGTGGTGGGGTGAAGAACCTAAAGTTACATGGGCGCACGGGAGGTAACTGCGCGCTTTAACCAGTTCGTAATGGGAAACTCAGTATGTGAAGCAGCAGTGGAAGACGGAGCGGCCGCACCGGAGCTGGAGGCTTTGGCCAGTCGTCCCTCAGGATGCCCAGCTGGCGACCCACATCACCGGGGTGCAGTGCATCCCCGCACCGAGCGCAGAGGAAGAGGGGAAGCCACAACCGGTGGCCTCACAGCTACCGCAAAACAGAGAGCAGGACAAGTGTTAACCCACGGCTGACCGAGCAAATAGATATTAAAAAAGAAAAAGGAAACAGCAAGCTTAGCGGAGCGAAGTGAGCTTAATGCACAGGTCAACACACGCAATCCTCGTCTTGCAATGAGGAAGAGCGGACGCCACACTTCTTCAAGCCCCTCTGAAGCTGCACGCCAAGTCGCCAACAGCCAACCCCGCTGCAAAGCAAAAAATCACGGCTGCTATCACACCATGATGTGCTATAAAAGGATGAGGATAATAGTCCCATGCCTACCTTACATGTCCCACGGGTGGTACACACAAACACCACAGCACGCCAACGGTGCACGCCAACAAAGCCCTTGCCAGGTGAACGCCAGGTAAAAATGAAAGTACCAATGAAAGCAGGACCAACAAATCAGAGTGGCACCACCTTGCAATCAGGCCCGAATGACTGGAAATTGGGAACAGCTGATGCCAATTAAGGTGAGGCGCAGCAGCGCTCAACCTGCCACACTTTATTAAGGAAGGTCCACAAAGGTATCATGGTTATTTCACATTTTTATTCAGCGGGAGACAACAGTGAGAACTGTCAGGAAGCGCTATATTACCTCTGAAGTGGCTGCAAATTTTATTGACATTTTAGACAAACATCCTCCAGTTTCTTTACCTGCACCATGTGATTTTATTGTTGATGATTTTAACAGTAAATTAAAGACAGCCATCGACATTGTTGCTCCACCGGTTTTAAAAAAAGTCCCAACTAAACATACTACACCGTGGAGAAATGAAGAAATCAAAAAACTGAAGAGAAACTGCAGGGTGGCAGAGAGAAAATGGAGGAAAAACAAATTAACAGTAAACTACCAGATATACCGTGAGCAATTAAAAATATATAATAAAGCTCTGAGAGACGCAAGAAATGTCCATTTTAGCAGAATAATCTAATTTCAAAACAACAATCCCAAAATCCTCTTTCACACCATCGACCGTTTAATCAATCCGGATTCCAGCAAGTTCCAGCACACTCCAACAAACTCTCTTTGCGAGGACTTTGCGGTCCACTTCAGATGTAAAATTGATTTAATCAGATCCACAATTTTAGGTAATCAAAATACTAATTTTAATTCAGTTGAATGTCTGTTTTACCCCGAGGAAACACTGGACAGTTTTGTTCCCAAGTCAAACCAACAACCTGCCTCTTAGACCCGATCCCAACATCACTTTTTAAAACATTTTATGGATTCTTTGAAGTTGGGCTCTTAAACATTGTCAGTTCTTCTCTTCAGACAGGCATCTTCCCTGCAGCTTTTAAAACAGCTGTAGTGAGGCCTCTTCTGAAGAAGAACAATTTGGATCCCAGCATTCTTAATAATTACAGACCTGTATCCAACTTACCATTTTTAAGTAAAATTTTAGAAAAAAATGTTTTTATTCAGTTGAATAATTTTTTAATTAACCACTCAATCTTTGAGAAGTTTCAGTCTGGTTTTAGGATGAATCACAGTACAGAGACTGCACTGTTGAAAGTTGTTAATGACCTCAGGTGCAATTTGGACACACAAGCTTTCAGTCCTTGTGCTACTGGATCTAAGCGCTGCTTTCGATACAGTAGATCACACGATTCTCTTAAATAGACTCAGACACCTGGTTGGCCTCTCTGGCACTGTTTTTAAGTGGTTCACTTCCTATCTCACAGCAAGAAAATTCATGGTAAGCTTGGATACATGCTCCTCAAGAATACATGAGATAAAATGTGGTGTGCCCCAAGGATCAATTTTAGGCCCCATTCTTTTTAATTTATATATGCTCCCACTTGGCAGTGTCATCAGGAGACATGGGATCAATTTTCACAGCTATGCTGATGACACACAGCTGTATATTTCCATGTCTCCTAATGACACTGGGCCACTTGATGCCCTTTTTAACTGTATTTTAGACATCAAATCCTGGATGGCAGAAAACTTCCTGCAGCTCAACCAGGACAAAACTGAAGTTTTAATCATCGGTCCTGAGGCCCAGAGAGTGAAACTTTTACCAAAATTACAAACACTGTCTTTAAACCCATCCAATCACGTAAAAAATCTGGGCGTCATTTTTGACTCTGAGCTCAATTTTATTCCACACATTAAACATGTTACAAAAACAGGATTTTATCATTTAAAGAATATAGCCAGAGTCCGCCCGTTTCTCTCTCAGGCAAATACAGAGATGCTGATGCATGCTTTTATTTCCAGTCGTATTGACTATTGCAATGCCCTGCTTTCTGGTCTTCCTAAAAGAAACATCACAAATTTACAACTTCTACAGAACTCACTAACTAACTAACGAGGACCAGAAGGCAGGCGCATATTACACCGGTTTTAGAATCACTGCATTGGCTCCCTGTATGTTTCAGGATCGATTTTAAGGTTCTCTTAATAGCTTTTAAATGTCTTAGGGGTCTTGGGCCTTCTTATCTTTCTGAATTGCTTTTACGTTATGAACCCTCGCGGACCTTCAGGTCCTCCGACACTGGCCTGTTATCTATTCCCAGAGTAAAAACACGAACACACGGTGAGGCATCTTTTCAGTTTTATGGCCCCCGATTGTGGAACAGCCTGCCGGAGGACCTGAGGGCCGCAGAGAATGTTGATATTTTTAAAAATAGGCTCAAGACCCACCTATTTAATTTGGCTTTTAACTCATGCTCTTAATATAGTCTTTTTTTTAACCTTTTTAACCTGACTTTTATTTAATGTTTATTTTATACCCTATACCTTTTGTTTTGGCTCTTAACTAAATGTTCTTATATGTTTACACATGCCTATTTTAGCTTTTATTAATGTTCTTATATATTTTTACTTTATATGTCGTTATTTCTATATATACTTTTTATATTCTTATTTTATATGTTTTCATATTTTTATCCCATATATCCAGTGTTTCCAGTGGGGGCCCTCTGCGCTGGGGGCTGTTCTCGGCTGGGGCTGGGGTGTCTCTGCTCGTGGGGCTCACCGGCTGGGGTGGGTGGGGGCTCTGTGGCTCTGTGGCGGTGCCCCGCTGCAGCGCCATGGGTCCTCTGCCTACCTGTGGCTTGGTGGGCCCCTGAGCTGTGGCCTCCTGGCCTGGGCCGTGGGCAGCCCCCAGCGCAGATGGCAGCGCTTCCTGACCTGGTTCCTCTGTACTCAGCCAAACAAACATTATGTGTGTGTGTGTGTGTGTGTATGTGTGCGTGTGTGTGTGTGCGAGTGTGTGTGTGTGTGTGTGTATGTGTGTCTGTGTGTGTATGTAAGAGAGAATCGTGGGGTGGGGGTCTAGAGGTTGGGGTGGGGAGGGGGGTGTTTTTCACATGTAAAGCACTTTGTGCTACATTCCATGTATGAAAAGTGCTCTACAAATAAAGTTTGATTTGATTTGATTTGATTACCAATGCATGTGTTGTCAAAAAAGGAATTCTCAAAAGTAATTTATATATAATCAAGAACAGCAGAAATTGAAAGGAAGTCACACCAAAGAAGGCAATGCAATTAAGATTTACTATAGCATCCTCTAATTGATATCATCTTTTGTTGTTTCTTTATTCAGCCATTCTTGCTGACTGCCAGAGAAATCTCAAATTCAAACTGAAAAAGAAGTTTGAGGATTTGTTTGAAGGAATCAAGAGAGCAGGAAAGTCGATACCTCTGAACCAGATTTACACAGAGCTGTACATCACTGATGGAGAGAGTGGAGAGATCAATACTGAACATGAGGTCAGACAGATTGAAGCAGCATCCAGGAAACCAGACACACCAGAAACACCAATCAGATGTGAAGACATCTTTAAACCTTTACCTGGAAGAGATCAGCCAAGAGCAGTGATGACAAAGGGAGTGGCTGGCATTGGGAAAACAGTCGTAACACAGAAGTTCACTCTGGACTGGGCTGAACACAAAGCCAACCAGCATGTTCACTTCACATTTCCATTCACTTTCAGAGAGCTGAATCTGCTGAGAGGGCAAAAGTTCAGCTTGGTGGAACTTGTTCATCACTTCTTCACTGAGACCAAAGAAGCAGGAATCAGCAGGTTTGAGCAGTTCCAGGTTGTGTTGATCTTTGACGGTCTGGATGAGTGTCGACTTCCTCTGGACTTCAACAACAACCAAATCCTGACTGATGTTACAGAGTCCACCTCAGTGGACGTTCTGCTGACAAACCTCATCAAGGGGAAACTGCTTCCCTCTGCTCGTCTCTGGATAACCACACGACCCGCAGCGGCCAATCAGATCCCTCCTGAATATGTTGACATGGTGACAGAGGTGAGAGGCTTCACTGACCCACAGAAGGAGGAATACTTCAGGAAGAGATTCAGAGATGAGGAGCAGGCCAGCAGAATTATCTCCCACATCAAGACGTCACGAAGCCTCCACATCATGTGCCACATCCCAGTCTTCTGCTGGATCACTGCTACAGTTCTGGAGGACATGTTGAAAACCAGTGAGGGAGGAGACCTGCCCAAGACCCTGACTGAGATGTACATCCACTTCCTGGTGGTTCAGTCCAAAGTGCAGAACGTCAAATATCATGACAAACATGAGGCAGATCCACACTGGACTCCAGAGACCAGGGAGATGATCCTGTCTCTGGGAAAACTGGCTTTTGAGCAGCTGGAGAAAGGCAACCTGATCTTCTATGAAGCAGACCTGGCAGAGTGTGGCATTGATATCAGAGCAGCCTCAGTGTACTCAGGAGTGTTCACACAGATCTTTAAAGAGGAGCGTGGGCTGTACCAGGACAAGGTTTTCTGCTTCGTCCATCTGAGCGTTCAGGAGTTTCTGGCTGCTGTTCATGTCTTTGTGACATTCATCAACTCTGGAGTCAATCTGCTGAAACAAAAATCAGCCTCCTGGTGGTCTGCACGGTTCAACAAGAAATCTGAACTGAAACACCTCCTACAGAGTGCTGTGGACAAGGCCTTACAGAGTCCAAATGGACACCTGGACTTGTTCCTGCGCTTCCTCCTGGGTCTTTCACTGCAGACCAATCAGACTCTCCTACGACGCCTGATGACACAGACAGGGAGTAGCTCACAGACCAATCAGGAAACAGTCCAGTACATCAAGAAGAAGATCAGGAAGAATCCCTCTCCAGAGAGAAGCATCAACCTGTTCCACTGTCTGAATGAGCTGAATGACCGTTCTCTAGTGGAGGAGATCCAACAGTACCTGAGATCAGGAAGTCTCTTCAGAGAAAAACTGTCCCCTGCTCAGTGGTCAGCTCTGGTCTTCATCTTACTGTCATCAGAAAAAGATCTGGACGTGTTTGACCTGAAGAAATACTCTGCTTCAGAGGAGGCTCTTCTGAGGCTGCTGCCAGTGGTCAAAGCCTCCAAGAAATCTATGTAGGTTCAGAGATAACTGGATATATTAAACACATAACGTGATGTTTTATAAAAGAGAAAAACATTTAAATTTACTGTTTCCATCTATAATTCCTCCTCAGGCTGAGTGGCTGTAATCTGTCAGAGAGAAGCTGTGCAGCTCTGGCCTCAGTTCTCAGCTCCCAGTCCTCTAGTCTGAGAGAGCTGGACCTGAGTAACAACGATCTGCAGGATTCAGGAGTGAAGCGTCTCTCTGCTGGACTGGAGAGTCCACACTGCAGACTGGAGGCTCTCAGGTCAGGATTCCTCAACCTGCTCAACACATGACCAGTTCAGTCCTGATTTACATACAGTCACTAGGCCTGTCACAATAACAAATTTTGCTGTGTGATTAATTGCGGCAGAAATTATTAGCGTTAATACTTAAACATTAGCAGAGAGGCATAGACTAACATTCCTGAACAGTCAACACTTCCAACACTTTCCTTTGTGTTTTGGCTTGTTGTTTTTTTCTTAACTGGGAACACTGGGTGGGCTGGTTGTGCTTTAGCTGTGCACTGAAGTTGCTGGTATTCCCTCTTTTAGTTTGGACAGTTTGAAAACAAACACGGCACAGCGGCTCGTCCAGAGGCCTGTATCACGAAGCGGGATTAAGGGGTTAGCGAGATAACTTCAGGCTCAACTCCGGATTTTCTGTATGGGGTAGGATATGATAAGCTTTAGCTTCCTCCTACTCCTTTTTTTTTTTTTTTTTTTTGAACTTTTTTGAACTTTTGAACTTCAGCCTATGTCTTTGATGATTGAGTTTGTGCGTAATGTATGATCTACATTTTCAAAAAATAAATGATTCATTCATTCATTCATTCATTCATTCATTGTATCACAAAGCTGGTTCACCTCTGATCGGGATAGGAAACCTATCCTGAACCTGTCCTGAAAGCTAGCCTGCCCCGGAGCAGGCTAGCTTTTCAGGACAGGTGCATAAAGCACTGCCCCCTGGCCAATCAGGTGTTTGCCAAAACGTGGCATGCCCAATCATTGAGAATCCCATTTAAGAAGGAGCCCAAATAGTGAGGAGAGCGACTCTCTGTCTGAGAGAGAGGCTATGATATTAATGTGAAGCAGCTTCAGCCTGGCTAACAGCTGCTGCTGTACAGAGCTGACACTCTGGAGGAGAGGAACACACACGCGAGATCGTTAAAGGAAAATTGATCATTAAAAGTATTTTTAGAGGCGTTTCACAACATTTTAGGGACATTTAAAATGGCACAATTAATTAGCTCTAAATATTTTTGGGGGGCCTGATTGACAGCTGATGGGTCACACCTGGGGGAATTCAACTCTACCTGTCATATACGCGGCACATCGCAGTGCGGTGAGTTCATAGGTTTCAGCGTCAGATGTGGACTTGTTGATGTGTAACTTGTGCATTTATGCAGTCGGCAATTCGTTGCCAAGCATTCTGCCTTCTCTTGGCCATGATGTTCGATTTAGTGTGTAAATGTTGTTTTCCTCTTCATACTTTCCCAGTATAACACGCTGCTTCTCCGCCATGAAATACGCTGTGCGTTTTTCCTTGTCTCTCATGTTTGTGATTGGTCTGCTGCCTCAGACTCCGCCCCTTATACGTGTGCGCTCACGGCTCCTGATGAGGCAAACCTGGATCGAATGAGCGAGTTGATAACCAGCGTCGTGATACCGGTTATCCCTGATCACCATGATCTGCATTTGTGTAGCCGGATAGGTCTGAGCAATCCAGGGAAAACTGAGCTTGCTTCGTGATACAGGCCTCAGGTCACTGGGCTCCTCTCTCTCATTTGCTTTGAATCGAAAACATTCCCACACAGTGGGTTAGGGTGCGTTTGGTTTGGGAAGAACTTCCATGTCGTTCTCGTTTGCTCTTTTCTCCACCTCATCTCAAGTTTCTGTGTGTGTGTGCGTGTGTGTGTGTGTGTGTGTGTGGCCCATGGCCCTGCCCCCCCCCACAGAGACAAAGACACTCGATGACAAGAGCGTTCCCTCCGTTCATTCCTCTAATGAACCAGCTCACCTCGCTGAAGATGATGCTCGACAGTGAACGCTCTTGTCGTCTGGTCTCTTTGGTGGAGAGAGACGAGGAAAACAAACACACATGAATGTGGCAATTAATTGCGGTCAGAAAAGTTACCGTCTTCATTTAAATTTACCGTGCAATTAACCGACTTATGGTATATCATGACAGGCCTCACAGTCTCCCCTGTAGCCAGCTGTGAGGACACTGAGGTCTGGAGCTCAGTAATAATGTTCTGTGCAAAAAGAACAATCAGAGTTGTATAACTGTATGAATAATGAGGGTTTGAAAATGTCTCTTTTAAGTGTCTGTTGCTGTAGTTTGGAGTTGAGTGAGTGTGCTGGCCCGGCTCCTCTCACCCAGTCCTCCCAGTCCTCCCAGTCCTCCACTGTATACACTCTGTGCTCAAGTGAGCGGGTGTTGTGCTGCTCCTGCAGTGAGTCCAGCAGGCTGGAGCCAGACTGAGTGAAGCTTCAGTCTCTCTGGCTGAATCCAAATGTCCAGACTTCACTTGCAGACTCTCAGACTTTGAGGGCGTGTTCCTGGGAAGTCTGAGAGTGCTGAGGGCTTTCCAAATCCACAAGTCCAGAGTCCAGAAGGGACCTCAAGCGGACTTTCTGCAGACCTGCAGAGAGTCTGCTTGGGTTGCAAACTTCTCCTGACTTACCCACAATTCATTGCAATATGGATCTGACATCATGGATTTTCCAGTTGCGAACTAAAACCAACTTATTATGAGTGTCTAAAACAGCTACTGTATTAAAATGTTACTTGACTCATGTCGGCCATAAATAATGCCTGATTGGCCTGATTGTGTTTGTGATGGTGTGCAGGCTGTCAGGCTGTCTGCTCACACAGGAAGGCTGTGCTTCTCTGGCCTCAGCTCTGAGCTCCAACCCCTCCCATCTGAGAGAGCTGGACCTGAGCTACAATCATCCAGGAGACTCAGGAGTGAAGCTGCTCTCTGCTGGACTGGAGGATCCAACCTGGAGACTGGAGGCTCTCAGGTATGGAGAGACACACACAATGTCTTCTAGAGGCCTGAGGAATATTGTTTCATGTTGAATGGTGGATATGAGTGACGTGCTCTGCTAAATCCTTCATAGGGAAGGTTATTTACTGCCCATGTTTCCATCCTCAAAGAGAATCTGCTGCTCTGACTCTGTTTCTTCCTCCAGGGTGGACCATGGTGGAGAGCAGAGGCTGAAACCAGGACTGAGGAAGTGTAAGTGTGGATTTAATTTCATTTAATTTTAGAGGGACAGTGCTCATGAAAAAAACATTTCTTTAAATGCACCAGAATCAGACAAAAAGCTAGTTTTCATCTGCAGTCCCTGATGTTGCACAGACTCCCTGAATGTAAGAAGTGAAAACAAACAAACAAACAAACAAACATAATTATGGAATACATGCTAGATGATACAGTTATTATCAGTACATGCTAAAAAGATAGAATTAAAAGTAATCTGCTACAGTGATATTTGTTCAAATTAAAATTCATTTTCATCCAGCTGAAATGATTTGATCCAATGAATTGGACATGTGACTCTGACCTCCTGCTAACAAAGGCTGAGAGGGGAGGAGCCACACCATGGACAGCTCTGTCAGTCACACACACATCTGCATACCTGAGCAGGTTTTCCAGCTCAGGAGCTTCTATTTCCTTCAAAGTGGGCGCTGGTGGAAGTGATGCAGCCTCTTATCAAGAGTCTCAAGTGTTTGTTTCTCCAATAACTGTAGTGGCTTCAGAGCTGTGGAATCAGCCTGTGAGCAGCTTGTTAAAGCACAGCTAATGT
>NC_043992.1:41341365-41398865 GCF_902150065.1 Myripristis murdjan | reverse complement strand
AACTGTTGAAGAATCCCCTTCAGGTTATGGCTTGTAGTTCTAACATCTGGCCAGCAGGGGGCTGTCTCCATTTGGATGCACTTCCTGAGACTGGCGTCTGCGACGCTGCAGCGTCTTCAAAATAAAAGCACACACCTCGGACTCTGTAGAGCCTCTTCAAAATAAAAGTATCTGATTCCTGATTCCTACGCAGTGCTGTTTGATATTCAGCTTCATTTTACACAAATCAGTTTGTTCCCCATTTAACTTCAGTGGTGAACTCGCTGTGTTTCCTGCCACTTCTGCATTTCAGATCCGTCACAGAGAGCAGAGAGGAAGGAGAGGGACCCTGTTGTGTTGTTGTTGTTGTTGTTGTTGTTGTTGTTGTTGTTGTTGTTGTTTTCTGCTCATGTCAGTTTTTCAGAGCAGGAAAAGGAGGCTGAACATTTTGCAAATGAAAAGTAAAAACAGATGAAATCTGTGTTCAGCAAAGAGGAGAAGAAGCTCAACAGGCCAAAGTAAAAGTTCAGTCCATGTTTCCTGGCAGACAAAGGAATGGTTCCTCCACACTTTGAGGAGCTTTGACTAGTCTGAGGCTTCTGGACGCCCGTTTCTGTTTGGACATAGAAAAGCAGGTTTGTGCCGCTCCGTCCATGGAGGCTGTGATCCTGCCTCCCAGCTGAGGGATCCTGCAGGATCAGCCTGAGGCCGCACGAAAAGCCTCACATGTTCAATGTCCCTTTCATGCACATGGAAACACATTTTCCCCCAGGACGGCTGTACAGCCCGGTCTGGAATGTCTTGCGGCCCTGTACCGGCCAGCGGACAGGAGGTTGTGGACCGCTGAGTTAAGGTGTCAGTGGAGTGCCCCTCTGCACGCGGTTTACATGTTTTTCGTTTTCCATGCATTAGGTGCAGTAGATTAATACATGTTTTACTTTCTCCCCCTGTCCACACTGTAAGTGACAGCCACAATCAAGTCATCTTCAAAAGAAAGCAAATGACACAAGCTGCCAGCTTATGTCATTGTTGTGGTAAAATTAATTGGCATTTATTCCACCCCTCCTCAGCAGGGGGTTCCTCAGTTGGTTTGAAAGCAAATGTGTGTGTGTGTGTGTGTGTGTGTGTGTGTGTGTGTGTGTGTGTGTGTGTGTGTGTGTCTGTGTTTCTCTGCACAGCGCTGACAACACAGCAGAGGATCCGTTCAGCACGGCTCTGCAGAGACACGGAGCTGCAGGAAGCAGCTGATGCAGAGGTTGCAGGTTCGAATCCGCGCTGAGGAGAAGCAAAGCTGACAGGTGGAAGGGAAGGCGGCACTCTGACTTTTATTTAGAGAGTTTGTTCTTCACATGAAGGAAGAGGAAACTGTTTTTTCAACCCGCAGATGAAAACGTCTTTTCTACTTTCACTTTAACCTTAAACTGGATGAAGAAGGACGAGCCAACATTTCTGTCTTTTCAGCCGCTTGAAAAAAACTCTGTTCCTCTTCAACTTTCAACCAAAACCAAACGGAACGTTGACGAGCGGTAAGGCCAATTATTTATTTGATTTTATTTTTTGTTTTATGTTATTGGTCTTTTCAACTGCTTTTTCATCCCCCCCCCCACCCACCCCCCCTCTGTGTGTTTCCTCGCCAGGTGAAGCTGAAATTCTCTCAGATTTGATGTGGATGTGACTCAGCAGGTAAAGTCAGCAGTGAGTGGTTGAATTCCTGGGAGGGGCTGACAGGACAGTGTTAGATCCCAGTTACCCTGTACAGGTGGTCTGGACTCGGTCTGAACCTCAAGCCTCACAGGGTTTACCCCAAGTAGACCTGTTGAGGTTTGTTTAAGCCGGTGACAAGAAGACACTCAGCCTAACTACCTTCGTCCGAGTGTCTCTCCTGCTTCCACTGGAGCCACACCCGCCTGAATAGTCCTCGAGGCGAATGAAAGCAACAGTCACACCCGTTAACAGCAGCTCTTCCCTAATAGATCTGTGCACTTGTTATTTGCTGGGTTTAATTTAGTGGCCTGGTAAAAAAAAATTAAATTAAAAAGTTTTATTATGGCTAGAGTAACCTTTACAAAATCCTTTAAAGCTGTATGCACACCACAGCCCAGTGTTTTACTGTCACCAGGAATCATAAAAAGGGTACTGATACTATCTGTGGTACAGAAGTCCACAAATATACTTTCAATTTCAATCCAGATTAATAGAATTGATTGTAAATAATAATAACAACAATAAAAAGCAGGGCAAAGCAGCATAACAAAACCTAAAAACAAAAATTCATCCAACTTTTAGAAATATCCAGACAATCAGTAAAATTCAGTTTATGCCGATTACTGCAACTAAATGGTTAATCCGAAAAGGCAGAGAGGAGAGAGTCACCACTCTGCAGCAGTAGTTCCTCTTTTCTGCTTCAGTCCGAAACTCCGTCGGGACTCGTGACTCAGTACACGTACGGCAGTCCGTACGTCAGTTCCGTCCAGACCAGGCAACATGAACAAGAGAGAAATTCAAAGTCTAAATTAATCCTCAATCTCAAAAATGTTTTTTCCTTCAGACTCTGGTCGATATTTTTCAGATCAAGATACTTTGTAAATCTCTCTGATGGTAAGGTAATCCACAACTCCTGTTAAAGGGGTTTTTTAGGGAGTTGTTCCTCATCCGATGTCAGGGTCTAAGGACAGAAGATGTTATTTTTTCCTGTAAAGCCGTTTGAGACAAATTTGTAATTTGTGATTCTGGGCTATATAAATAAATAAAATTGAATTGAATTGAACTCCAACCCCAAGGAAAGAACCCCGAAGGCTCTGAAACATGCCTTTTTATACCTTCTTCTCTTTCTCACACACAATCTATTACACACAAAGTTTGAGAGCACACACACATTTTCTTGCTGCCTGGGTGCAGCTGAGGGGCTGTTGGGGAACACTTCCTATTTTTGGCCTCTCGCTGCACAGTGAAACACAGTCTTATCCTAACACACTTTAACCACTAACTACAGCTTAATCACTACCTTGATAACATGCACAAATCACATTCATCCTTATTTCTGAGTATTATCATGTATATTAATTATGATCAATCTTTCAACATTGTTATGACTCAGCATCTTTACTTTTCATAGCATAGCAGTAAACAGTGACTATGTTTACATGCACACCATATTCTGATTTGGGTCAATATCCTGGTTAAAGTAATATTCTGAATAAGGTGTTTATATGCGCTGCAGCAACTGGAATATTCCGTTTACATGTTACTTGGCATATTACCGAGTTTTGACGTATTCCACGCTCTTATGTAATGCAACACTGAACCTGCGGGGGGCAGCAATACACCTATAGGGGTCTGGTCTGCCGGAAATACAGATTAAGAAGAAGAAGAAGAAGTCGCTATTTCTGTATTTTCTCCTGTCGATATACTCCATGATATTTAAGTCTTTCATTAGCTGAAGGCAGACTGCAGTCTCCTCCTCACTCCAAAAATGTTGGCTCTTGCTTCTGTTCTGGTTAGAACAGGCACATGCCGGGAATTCCGGTGGCGCTATGATGGGAAAGGGCACACGTTTTGATAGCTCTGCACTATTCCGACTAAATCTCGCTATTAACAGAACAAAAATCGCCATTTGCCACCCCAAAGTACGTGGAGAGACTGAAATATCAACAGATTAAGACAGAAAAAAGAAAAAAGTCCACAATGCCTCCAAAACAAAAAGGGAGAAAGGATGGAGAGCAGGCCCTCACGGAAGCCTCAGCCTCACACAAGATCCAGCCCCGCAAGGAAGACGTTAGCCAAATGCAGGTTCTACAAGCTAAAGCAAGAACTTTCCGTGGTGAAGCAAGATATATGCGCCAAGATAAACATTCACATAGAAGAGGTGACCACGAGGGGAAATTCAACGCCTGGAAACCGATATCAACTGCAAGCTGGAAACCATTCAGGCCACCTCAGATGCCAACAGCAAGACTATCCAAGAGCTAGAGCTAGCTGCTACTACTAGCTCCGATGCCACCGATGAGTTGAAAGCCGAAGTTGAGCGCATCTCCGGCTTGGTGACGAAACTGTTGGAAAAATGTCTAGACCTGGAGGGGCGTTCAAAACGCCAAAACCTGAGAATCGCTGGTGTCAAGGAGGGCAAAGAACACGAGTTAGAGTGCTGTGAACCCCCCCCAGTCTGGAAAATAACCATCACAAGGTTATGCCCGTTTCTCATATTAATCTCCTATTTTAATGTTTTGTTCTAAATAACTTTGAGTTACTTTTCAACACCTTTATAATATTTGTTGAACTATTCTGTTGACTCCAGTGCCCATGGCTTTACCTTTGAATGCATGCTGTCAAATTGCAAGTGTAGCAGGCCTTGAGCAATATCCCAGTGTGTGATATTTATGGCCTTTGTTTGGGTGGCAGGCTGGACTTTTGGAGGGTCTTCATTTTGTGTTCTGAGGTTCACAAATAGATCTAAGCTGTTACTACTCACTTTTTTGAGTGTCTTGGCTTATACTATTCTATGTTACTTTATGCGTCCCAACTTTCGAGGCATTCTTTTTTAAACCTGTTACTGATATGCAAATGTATGGGGCCCAATATTCTTTAATAGATAACTCTATTGGACTTTAATCTGAGTGGCAAGTCATACTTCTAAATAAATTTTGTTTCATGTTCTGTTTAATTTACTTTTCTTTTTTTTCAAGTCGTTGGGCTATTATATATTAGATAGTATTGAAGCCAGGAAGGTTGCTCTAAGATGTTCGTTGTTTTGAAGCTTGAGAGAGTTCCTTTATTTTTAAACTCATTTATTCTTGTGTTGTTTTTAAGGTCCAGATTACTTATTGAAATGTATCTTAACTGTGTAAGATGGACCATTGCTCTTAACAGAGAATTTACAATAGTAGGCTATGCAAGATGACATAAGAAGCAGAATAAGGGGAAAAGGACTTACATTCTGTAGTTGGAATATCAAGGGTGCAAACAAACGTATTAAAAGAGGCAAAATATTATCCCCCTTAAAAACTCTCAACAGTGACATAATATTTTTACAGGAGACTCATCTCAAGAATGATTCACATAACAGGTTGAGATGCAGATGGATCGGACAGCTATACCACTGCAGTTTTTCCTCTAAAGCCAGGGGCACTGCAATTCTAATTCGTAAGGGAATCCCATTCAAAAACAAGAACACAATAGCCGATAAGGAGGGCAGGTATGTCATAGTGACGGGAGAATGTATTCAACCCCAATGACTTTGGTAAATATATATGGGCCAAACTTTGATAACCCCCAATTTTACAATAAGGTATTTGATTTAATCCCAGATATGTCCCAGTCTAACTTGATAATTGGGGGTGATTTCAATTGCCTATAAGATTAATACTTGGATAGATCATCTTCTCGAAGAACAGTTACATCTAAATCTAGTGAGCTGCTGAACAGTTACATAAACAATACAAACATTTATGATGTCTGGAGGAATGCCAACCCATCAGGTAGAGAGTATTCTTTTTACTCTGGCGTGCATAAAGTGTACACAAGAATAGACTATGTCCTAGTTGACTCCAAGCTTATGCCATACACTTACAACCCAAAATATCATAATATCATCATTTCTGACCACTGCCCTCTCACATTTTCAGTGAAGTTGGAAGAAATGGGGAAAAAGCAGTTGAACTGGAGATTTAATCCTCAAATGCTCTCAGATGTTACATTTTGTGAATACTTAAAGTCACAGATTTTTTCTTTGAGACGAATGACACTCCAGGTGTTTCTCCATCCGTGCTCTGGGAAACTGGTTTGTTGGCATTTCCAGACATGCAGATAATCATCTATTGGAGGAATGAATGCAGTTTTCTCAAAGCCTTCAAAATGAATTAGAACATTCGGGTGTTTGTTTGTGACAAAAGACAGATGTTTTGCTCATTTTTTAGAACCTGAAAGTGATTGGTGTAATTTTAAAAACCAAACTGTGAACGGCTAAGGGGTTAGCCACTTGTGATGACCCGCTTTACGATGTCGCACACTGCACATATCGAGCAGCATCTGAACAAATAAATCCACCTATTCATGTTTTTACTTACACATATGTGCCTGTAAACCCAGTAGCGAGCTAGAAGGATTGACATGTAAAATGTAGCAGGCAAAGCAACGCCAGTCAAAGGCCACCCAACTGTATCTATGGAATGTCCTCAGCAGTGCAGTTATTTTTTAGCAAAATAATAATTTGGATTGAAAACACCAACAGAATTTAGTGAATGAGTGAATTCAGTGAGTCAAGGGGACAAAGGCTGCCCTCAGAGCCCCGGGGACGAGCTGCCCCTGAAGGGCTCAGGTGGCTTTATTTTCTGAGTGTGTACATCACTTCCTTCACTATGCTCTTGTCAGGGACACATCAGGACACATTACAAATAATACGTGGTCAAATATGTCCAGAACCCTCGGCAGCTGGTTTGAGTGATGGGATCACAATGCGTCTTTTGCAGTCATTTGCAATTTCTTCTGTTTTTCCTCTGAGGGACCAACGATCCATCGATGGCAACTCCAGTAGTGCTGCTCTTCCGAGTTCTGGAGGATCTGGGAGAAAAAGAGCTAAAATCATTCAAGTGGTTCCTGCAGCAACCCGGCATCCTGAATGAGCTCCCGGCTATCCCAAAGAGCCGACTGGAGAAGGCAGACAGGCAGGACACACTGGACGAGATGGTCAAGACCTACAGCCTGTACACTGTGGAAGTCACCAAGAGGGTTTTGACTCAGATAAACAAGAATGACCTCGTTCAGCAGCTGGCACACTGCCCAAGTCCAGAAGGTAAGTCTTGGGAAGGTTCCAAAAAGGGACATCTTAGAAAGCTGACAAATTATCAGATCATTCGGTCTGTGTAGAGGTGAAGCTGCGTCATTTTAATTTATAGTACTTTTGTTAACCTGCATCAGGATAGTGAATATGAGAAGCGACTGGCTGCCTTTTGAGGCCATGCCGTCGTCAGGAAACCAGCAAAACTCTAAAGTAAATGATGGCACTTCACAGGCCACTGTCAAACCACAGTGAGGGGAACTACATGCATATGAGTGTGTGGTTCTGGAGAATAGGGTTAAAATATTATATAGTATTTTATATTATTTATAATACAGTATATTCTATCAAAATAAGAACTAAAGTCCAACAGAACATGAAACGGTATAATGATGACTAACAGGACATTACCACACACTCAGTGCTGATCATTATAATTAACCAGCAGACATAATAAGGACACAAGCATAGAAATGCACTTTTATATTACACACACCAGCATGCATTCCCCTTAGCACGCCAAAGGCAGAACAAAGGGGTGTCAGAGCCATTAACCAATCACAGGACACATGGATGCTGCATCCATCCCTTGTATTACCTAGGACCTAATATTAGACCTAAATCTGTATGGGGGAAGCCTGAGCATGTCTGGTACTGATCCCCCAGTGTGGAAGCTCTCATTTCAGCCTCTGGTCCAGGTGCAGGACCAGCCAGGTAGATCCGAGCCCCCACAGGATATCTGCGTTCAGGGTCAAAGGCCGACCACAACTGTGTGTTACATAACAAGAATACCCGCCAGCTCCTTCAAGACGAGCGTGATGCAGACTCATAGAGCAGGGGTATTCAATTAAGATTCAAAGAGGCCCAGTTACTAAAATTTCCTCCCAGCAAAGGTCCGAATCTTACAATGTCTAAAATTTAGACATTATTGATTACTGATTCATATGAGACACATTTGCTTAGAAGTGGATGCAGTCAGAATGAACATGTATTGGTCTGTCCATTCATCTTTAAAAGTTTGGTTTTCACTCTCCACTTTTCTCATTTTGGAGCAGATAGATAGATAGATAGATAGATAGATAGATAGATAGATAGATAGATACTGTATTGATCCCATTGGGAAATTCAGGTATCTCACAGCTCACAGCCATACATACATTCACACATTAATAAATACATACGCAACAAATGACAAACAGATAATATTAACCAACAACTAAGTTAAAATCTTAAAATAGTAGAAAAGAGATAAAAATCTGAACACTAATGCTGCAAAGATGGCGTGTGTAGTGCAGAATAATACATAATAGAGTCCATGTGAGAGTGTCCTGTGCCGGTGTGGGGATAGAAGGGTGAGGGATGGAATAGGCCCTGGTCTGGAGCCCCTGCCCTCAACTTAGGCATTATATAGTCTTGTGGCTGTTGGGAAGAAGGACCTCCTGAAGCGCTCAGTCCGTGAGCGTAGTCAGATGAGCCGCCCACTGCGCCTGCTGCTCTGTCCCACTAAGGTGTGGTGGAGGGGGTGGTTGGCATTGTCCATGATGGCCAGCAGCTTGTTCCGCATCTGCCTGTCCACCACAGTCTCCAGACAGTCAAGGCTCCTCCCCAGCACTGAGCCAGCCTTCTTAATTAGCTTGTCCAGCCGCCTGGTGTCCCTCTCGGTGATGTTGCCACCCCAGCAGACTGCAGCATAGAACAGCGTGCTCACTACCACAGACCGGTAGAACATGAGCAGCATCTCCTCACAGACATCAAAAGACCTGAGCCTCCTCAGGAAGAAGAGCCTGCTCTGGCCCTTTCGATAGTGTATTGGTGTTGACAGACCACTCTAGCTTATGATCCAGGTGCACACCCAGGTACTTATAGGTCTGCACCACCTCGATGTCCTGACCCTGGATATTGACTGGCAGCAGAGGTGGCCTAGACCTGCAAAAGTCAATGACCATCTCCTTTGTCTTGGTGGTATTCAGGAGTAAGCCATTCCTCTCACACCAGTTGTGGAAGGCTCCCACAAGGTCCCTGTACTCCGCCTCCTGTCCTTTCCTCACACATGCCACAATTGCGGTGTCATCAGAGGACTTTTGAATGTGGCAGGACTCTGTGTTGTAGTGTTGTAGTCTGCAGTGTAGAGGGTGAACAGATACGGAGCCAGCACAGTCCCCTGTGGTACCCCAACATGCCTAACATGTCTCCAACATGCCTGAGACACAGCCCCCCAGCCTGACAAATTGTGGTCTTTCTGTCAGATAATCCAAAATCCAGGAGGTGAAGGAAGGTTCCACACTCATCTTCCTGAGCTTCTCTCTGAGTAGTAGAGGCTGGATGGTGTTGAACGCGCTTGAGAAGTCAAAGAATGTGATCCTCACTTGACTCCCAGGCTCATCCAGGTAGGAGTAAGCACGATGCAGCAGGTAGAGGAAAGCATTGTCCACTCCAACACCTTCCCGGTACCCGAACTGTAGGGGGTCCACGGCATGAGAGGGTCTTCATGATGTATGAGGTGAGGGCCACTGGTCTGTAGTCATTTAGCACTGCCGGGCGCCCAGAAGGCTGTTGAAGCGGGGCCGATGTGAGCCAGTTTGAGCCCGGCCGCTGAGTCGAACCTGTTAAAGAATCGGTTGAACTCATTGGCCTTCTCAACATCCCCTGCTGTAGCCTGGCAGTTCTTCTGCTTGTAACCAGTGATGGTCTGCATTCCCCTCCACACCTCACTGATGTTGTTGTTCTGCAGCTTCCTCTCCACTTTCTTTTTATGGTCCAACTTAGCCTCAGACTCCTCTTAAGCTCCTATTGAACCTGTTTGCGCCTTTCCTTGTCCCCCTCCCTAAAGGCTGCCTTTTTCTGATTAAGGAGCCTTTTGATGTCGCAGGTGATCCAGGGCTTGTTATTTGGGAAGCACCTCACAGTCCTCACTGGTGCAACCATGTCCCTAAAAAAGATCATGTAGCAGTGAGACAGTCGACCTTCCTGTCAATGTCCGAGTCCCCTTTGTTGCCTTCAGTGACCTGCAATACATTCCAGTCTGTGCACTCAAAGCAGGCTCTGAGGCACTCTCTGGCCTCTGGTGTCCACTTTCTGAATGTCCGGGTGGTTACAGACTGTCTCAGGACACAAGGTTTGTAGCAGGGCTGGAGGTGGACCAGGTTGTGATCAGATCTGCCAACAGGTGGGAGGGCTGCTGAAGGGTATGCTTCCTTAATATTTGCATACAGCAGATAAAGTGTCTTATTTTCCCTTCTAGGACAGATGACATACTGGACAAAGCCTGTTAGATGTGATGTGAGGCTGACATGGTTAAAATCTCCTGAGATTACAATGAGTGCTTCAGGGTGCTGGGTCTGTATTCTTGCGACAGTGTCATGTATGACGTCACACGCTACCGTCGGCACAGCGCGCGGTGGAATATAAACAACAATGGCGATGTTGTGAGAGAACTCCCTCGGCACATAGTAAGGTCGCAAACCGACTGCCAACAGTTCAACATCCTGACAGCAGATCTTTTCCTTTACTGTGATGTGACCTGGATTACACCATCGATTGTTCACGTACAGAATCAGACCCCCACCTTTGTTCTTGCCACTCGTCCTAGTGTCTCTTTCCGTGCGGACTGTAGTGAAGCCTTGTACGTCATCACAGGAGTCTGCAATGCTGTCAGTCAACCAGCTCTCTGTGAAGCACATCAAACTACACTCCCAGTAAGTCTGCTGGTTCCTCACAAGTGCCACCAGTTCGTCACACTTGTTCGATATGGAGTTGACGTTTCCCATGACGATCGATGGTAACGCCGGCTTGTATTTCATCGTCCTAGCTGACAGTTTAGCCTTCAGCTTAGCCCCGGCTCTGCACCCGCGGTAGACCTTCTTCAATTCTGTCGGGATATGGTGTCTAAGTCCAAATTTAGCAGCCGATCGCAGTGAGAGGAGGGCTTGCCTTGAGTGTACAACTTTCCCTAAGCTGTAGTCATAGTTGGTTGATAAGAACTCGAAACATGGGTACAGCGCCGACGGGCACAGAGCAGTGCGCACACACGTGATAAATGTATGGCCATACATGTCTTTGCAAGAGTAGTGCATATCTCATGATGTCAGTCATCTAGATTTCTAAATACACACACCTCCTGTCCATGTAGTAAATCACTTGCTTCACTTTACAACAGTATTGGTCTTTGATTGCAGAAAAAAAGAAAAAAAATCTCACCTATTGTGGAAAGCAAAAACATCATATATCTGTGCCAGTTTTTAAACACACCTGGTTTTCCTAAATTGTTGGATCTCTCTCTCCATGATTGGGCTTTTTTAATGAGATCAGGTAGGACTGTAGTCTGCTGTCCCACAGCTCTGCACACAGAGAGACAGCCACAGTGATGCTTTCCTCCATTGTTGTTTTGCTGTTCTGCCAAAATCTGCCAGATTTTTTTCTGATTCCACTATTCTCTCCTATTGGACGCGCCAAGGTGTCGTCACAGGGCACTGTGCCCAAGTTAAAAAATTTTCAACTTGGGCGCAGGGTGCACGGACGCCGGCGCCAGCCAGTTCGGCACAGACCGGTACGCCCTTGCACCCTGCGATGACATACACAATGAATGGCTGCGCCGGCCGAGGTCTGAGCCATGCGTGGGCTATGTGAAAGCCCCATTAGCTAGATTAGCTGCACATGCAGTCTGTAGCCACGGCCGTCAGAGAAAAAATAACAACAAATGATTTATTTATTTATATTAGAATTGTCACGGGTCCAGACAGAACCGTCACTGGGTGCGTGCCCGGACCGCAGTCCGCTATTTTGTGATGCCCATACTACAGCATTGGAACTTTCACCAAAATGTAGCCCCAATACTGAAGAAACTTTTGTGCACTTAAACCTATTGCAAATTATGAAATCCATCATTCTTTTTTTTTCAAAAACTGTAGAACTTATTAAACCTATCTCCTCCCACAACAAATTGACAACATTTTGGAGTCATAGCAGATGATGTGTGGCAAATTTCAGAATTTTATCTCAAAAACTCAATTTTTGACAGCATTTTGAATTTTGCTCTCAGGTGAACAGTTGGAGTCAATGCAAGAATGGCATTTTTAAACATCAGTTTTTCACTTATGCAGCAAATCAATCATTGTTAAAAACAAATGATCAACATCTCCATGCTGTCTAGATGAAATACAGTGGTGGAAAGAAGTTTTCGGACACCCCATGCATTTGTGAAATATTACGGTAACAAATCACTCTTAGGTCTTCAAGTGCAATTTCTTTTAGTACAGTCACAGCCAAAATACTAAACAAATCCTAAAAAAGCCATTAAAAACGTAAAATTGATTGGTTCCATAAAAATACATAAGAAATTTTGAGTATTGGGTTATTTTGGTACCAGTGATGAAGGTCGTTCTTTTTATTAAACGACACAATTTTTGTTGCCAAGCTTGGTGTCTATATAAAGCCAGCACATCTGAAAGTTCTTCAGACACAAAAATGGCTAAAACAAGGAACCTAACACAGGAAGATAAAGATTAAACTGTCAAGAATTTAGTTTTGTTAGTTTTTCTTGTAAACAATAAACAAAACAATATAATTTGTATTTGTTTGTATCTGTGTAATGCAGCCACACCTTTTGAAACACAAAAAAGATTTTTTTTCCACCAATATTTCATGATAATATTTGAGATTGTGAGATTGTGTAAAATTTTAAGGGTGTCCGAAAACTTTTTTTCCACCACTGTATTTTGTTTACAGTTAGAAAATTTTATTTATTGGAAAATTTATTTTATATATTTTTTGTTTATTTCAGAAAATTTCACCTTATGGAAAACTTATTTTATATATATATATATATATATATGTATATATATATATATATATATATATATTATGTTTATAATGAGAATATTTATTGGAAAACTTATTACCAGCACTTGGCAGCAGTATTCTATTTTTTTCTTTCTATATTTTGTATAATGTTACAATAAAGTTCTTAACAAACATAAAATTGCTTGTTTAAAGCAATTTTATGTTTTGAATTTTGTTCCCATACTGTATTGAAAATACACTGAATCGAGACCTCAAAACTGAGGTATGTACTGGACCGTGATTTTTGTGTATCGTTACACCCCTAGTGCTTATACCAGATGGTCATCTATCTCCCAATCTATATAGAGCATGTGAATTGATATTTTATTTTACTGTTTATAAATATGAACCATTTGGACTGTATTGTCCTTGCTGTTTATTGTCAGTTATGTGTTCACTATGGTCCAGACCAGTTGTTCAGTGGTCCCTTGCATGGTCCGTCCATGGTCCTGAAATGGTCCGGCCCATAATGACCACACAAAGGATCACTAAACAACTGGTCCGGACCATAATGACCACACAAAGGACCACTGAACAACTGGTCTGGACCATAGTGGCCTCCAGTGCTGCACATGAACTATAGCAATGCTTTTTTAAGGAAGGTCCACAAGGGTATTATGGTTATTTCACATTACCAATGCATGTGTTGTAAAATAAAAAAAATAAAAAAAAAAAAAAAGGAATTCTCTAAAGTAATTTATATATAATCAAGAACAGCAGAAATTGAAAGGAAGTCACACAAAAGTAGGCAATGCAATTAAGATTTTCTATAGCATCCTCTAATTGATATCATCTCTTGTTGTTTCTTTATTCAGTCGTTCTTGCTGACTGCCAGATAAATCTCAAATTCAACCTGAAAAAGAAGTTTGAGGATTTGTTTGAAGGAATCAAGAAAGCAGGAAAGTCGATACCTCTGAACCAGATCTACACAGAGCTGTACATCACTGATGGAGAGAGTGGAGAGATCAATACTGAACATGAAGTCAGACAGATTGAAGCAGCATCCAGGAAACCAGACACACCAGAAACACCAATCAGATGTGAAGACATCTTTAAACCTTTACCTGGAAGAGATCAGCCAAGAACAGTGATGACAAAGGGAGTGGCTGGCATTGGGAAAACAGTCTTAACACAGAAGTTCACTCTGGACTGGGCTGAACACAAAGCCAACCAGCATGTCCACTTCACATTTCCATTCACTTTCAGAGAGCTGAATCTGCTGAGAAGGAAAAAGTTCAGCTTGGTGGAACTTCTTCATCACTTCTTCACTGAGACCAAAGAAGCAGGAATCAGCAGGTTTGAGCAGTTCCAGGTTGTGTTGATCTTTGACGGTCTGGATGAGTGTCGACTTCCTCTGGACTTCAACAACAACCAGATCCTGACTGATGTTACAAAGTCGACCTCAGTGGACATTCTGCTGACAAACCTCATCAAGGGGAACCTGCTTCCCTCTGCTCGCCTCTGGATAACCACACGACCCGCAGCGGCCAATCAGATCCCTCCTGAGTGCGTTGGCATGGTGACGGAGGTGAGAGGCTTCACTGACCCACAGAAGGAGGAATACTTCAGGAAGAGATTCACAGATGAGAAGCAGGCCAGCAGAATCATCTCCCACATCAAGACGTCACGAAGCCTCCACATCATGTGCCACATCCCAGTCTTCTGCTGGATCACTGCTACAGTTCTGGAGGACGTGTTGAAAACCAGTGAGGGAGGAGACCTGCCCAAGACCCTGACTGAGATGTACATCCACTTCCTGGTGGTTCAGTTTAAAGTGCAGAACGTCAAATATCAAGGGAGAACTGAGACAGATTCAGTCTGGACTCCAAAGACCAGGGAGATGATCCTGTCTCTGGGAAAACTGGCTTTTGAGCAGCTGGAGAAAGGCAACCTGATCTTCTATGAAGCAGACCTGGCAGAGTGTGGCATTGACATCAGAGTAGCCTCAGTGTACTCAGGAATGTTTACACAGATCTTTAAAGAGGAGTGTGGGCTGTACCAGGACAAGGTTTTCTGCTTCGTCCATCTGAGCCTTCAGGAGTTTCTGGCTGCTGTTCATGTCTTTGTGACATTCATCAAATCTGGAGTCAATCTACTGACACAAAAATCAACCTCCTGGTTGTCTGCACGGTTCAACAAGAAATCTGAACTAAAACCCCTCTACCAGAGTGCTGTGGACAAGGCCTTACAGAGTCCAAATGGACACCTGGACTTGTTCCTGCGCTTCCTCCTGGGTCTTTCACTGCAGACCAATCAGACTCTCCTACGAGGCTTGACGACTCAGACAGGAAGTAGCTCACAGACCAATCAGGAAACAGTCCAGTACATCAAGAAGAAGATCAGGAAGAATCTGTCTCCAGAGAGAAGCATCAACCTGTTCCACTGTCTGAATGAGCTGAATGACCATTCTCTAGTGGAGGAGATCCAACAGTACCTAAGGTCAGGAAGTCTCTCCACAGTCCAACTGTCCCCTGATCAGTGGTCAGCTCTGGGCTTCATCTTACTGTCATCAGAAGAAGATCTGGACGTGTTTGACCTGAAGAAATACTCTGCTTCAGAGGAGGCTCTTCTGAGGCTGCTGCCAGTGGTCAAAGCCTCCAAGAAATCTGTGTAGGTCCAGATATATTAAACACATAACATGATGTTTTAATGAAGAGAAACACATTTAATATTTAATATCTATAATTCCTCCTCAGGCTGAGTGTGTGTAATCTGTCAGAGAGAAGCTGTGCAGCTCTGGCCTCAGTTCTCAGCTCCCAGTCCTCTAGTCTGAGAGAGCTGGACCTGAGTAACAACAACCTGCAGGATTCAGGAGTGAAGCGTCTCTCTGCTGGACTGGAGAGTCCACACTGCAGACTGGAGGCTCTCAGGTCAGGATTCCTCAACCTGCTCAACACATGACCAGTTCAGACCTGTTCTACATGCAGCTTCATGTCACTGATCAGATTGCTAAGCTGTGTAGGTTTTTGTGAAAACACAAAGCAGATGAATTGGTGGACTGATTGTGTTTGTGATGGTGTGCAGGCTGTCAGGCTGTCTGCTCACACAGGAAGGCTGTGCTTCTCTGGCCTCAGCTCTGAGCTCCAACCCCTCCCATCTGAGAGAGCTGGACCTGAGCTACAATCATCCAGGAGACTCAGGAGTGAAGCTGCTCTCTGCTGGACTGAAGGATCCAACCTGGAGACTGGAGGCTCTCAGGTATGGAGAGACACACACAATGTCTTATAGAGGCCTGAGGAGTATTGTTTCATGTTGAATGGTGGATATGAGTGATGTGGTCTGCTAAATCCCTCATAGGGAAGGTTATTTACTGCCCATGTTTCCATCATCAAAGAGAATCTGCTGCTCTGGCTCTGTTTCTTCCTCCAGGGTGGACCATGGTGGAGAGCAGTGGCTGAAACCAGGACTGAGGAAGTGTAAGTGTGGATTTAAATTAATTTAACAGGGACAGTGCATGTGAATAAGCATTTTTAAATGCACCAGAATCAGCCAAAGGGCTTGTTTTCATCTGCAATCCCTCGAAAGATGTTACACAGACTCCCTATGGAATACATGCTAGATGATACAATTATTATTAATACATACTAACAAAATAAGTTAAAAAGTAGTGATATTTGTAGTGATACAGTGATATTTGTTAAAAATTCATTTTCATCCAGCTTAAATGATTTGATCCAATGAATTGGACATGTGACTCTGACCTCCTGCTAGCAAAGGCTCTGAGAGGGGAGGAGCCACACCATGGACAGCTCTGTCAGTCACACACACATCTGCATACCTGAGCAGGTTTTCCCAGCTCAGGAACTTCTATTTCCTTCAAACTGGGCAGCACTTAGCAGCTTGACTTGACATGTAGTTCCTCATGTGCCTCAAATTCAACAAACTCAATTTGACTCTGACAGTCTTTTTTCCCCGAGCCTTGAAGGAGAGATCGCAGTCGATCGTAACGCTGAGATCCTTCAATTCTGTTGCGACTTGTTCCCCCTTCTTTTTGACTCCTGAACACAAAGCAGCAAACATGCAGCTGTTTAGATGCTGCAGCTGCAGTTTCTGCTGTTTGTTCTCAGCTGCTTTTACCTGCTGAACCAAACCAAATCACATTTGATGCTCCGCCACAAAGACAATCTGTATTCCTTTAATCTTCACATATTTTCCCAGATGATTTTTATCCAAACTGAGGTCCAGACTCTCCAAACAGTTCACCCCACTGTCTAAACCTTTAACAAATAGTCTGAAAATATATATATTCTATTTTTTGTATTTATGCTGCCCTCATTATATGTTCAGAATATAACTCAGCAGTAAGATAAACACCTTTCGTTCATCAAAACTCTGGAGACAGTTGTCTGCTTCATAAGGCATGAGATGTAAGCAGACTTCTTTGGATAGAAACATGCGACCGGACTAGCTGCTGTACTGATATGTGTCTCCACTTCCTGATTAACTTGTGACAACACACAACATCCTGTGACCCACTTCCTGTCTCTCTTAAAGGACCATGGTTAACAATAAAACAATGAATTGAACACATAAAGAAATACTAATTAAAATATAATAACAGAACACTCCCCGCCTGGCGGGATTAAACCGCCACTATCAACAGTCCATAGAGGCTACTATGGCTTTTTCTCCGGAGCTAGGAGCAAGACTGTCTCAGTAATAGGCCGCAGAAATACTTTAGTCCCCTCTTTCCTGGAAACTTTGACCTCCACCTTGCGTACTCTGCCATCTGTGCTGGGGAGGACTTGGGTAATCAACCCTAGAGGCCATTCGTTCCTTTTCTGTAGGTCGTCCTTGAGAAGCACGATGCTTCCAGGCTGAAGGTTGGGCTGGGAATCCTGCCACTTCCTATGTGGTTGAAGTGTAGAAAGGTATTGTTTTTTTCACCTGTCCCAGAAGATTTGAGCTAGATGTTGGACTTGGCGCCACTGGTGTTTGTGAAGGTCTTTGACCCAGTCCAACTGGGGCAGAAGATTGACTCACTTTCTGAGTGAGGAAAGTTGCCGGTGTCAGTAAGAATGGCTTGTCTGGATCAGTCGACACTGGTACGAGAGGTCTGGCATTGATGATAGCTACCACCTCCCCAGGAACATTGAGTCCAAGATCTTTCTTGCTATGCCAATCATTCTCTCCCATGAACCACCCATGTGAGAGGAATGGGGAGCATTGAACATCCACTTGCAGCCTTGGCCCAGCAAAAACTTCTCGACGGAAGTGTCATCAATATTAGAAGGAATCTTGAGCTCCTTGCACGCACTTACAAAGTTGGTTCCTCATTCAGACTGGATGAGTTTAACTGGGCCCCTGATGGCAAGAAAACGCCTGAGGGCGTTAATGAAGCTCGACGTATCAAGAGACTCAATGAGTTCTATGTGGACGGCTCTTATGCTCATACAGGTGAATAACACCGCCCACGGTTTGCTCTGAGCGAGGCCATCCCTTGTTCGCCGTGAGGACACAGTCCATGGGCCAAAAACATCCAGGCCAACGTTGGTGAATGGAGGTTCAGTTGAAAGGCGATCTACTGGAAGATCAGCCATCTTCTGTGTCAGAGGTGTGCCCCGAAGTCTGCGGCATGTGATGCAGCTGTAGATGACACTACTCACTCGTCTTTTTCCACCAACAATCCAGAGGCCAGCAGCTCGTAAGGCACCTTCAGTGAACAATCGTTCCTGGTGTTGTGTTTTCTGATGGTAATACCTCACCAGAAATGTTGCTATGTTGCCAGGGACGATGATGGGGGTTTTCTCCTCTGACTGGAGTTCTGCTTCTCTGATACGACCCCCGACTCTTAAAAGGCCGTCGGCATCGATGAAAGGCTTTGAGAGTACTGTCTTTAGGGAGCTTTTCCTTCTTTCTTACACAGGTGTACTCTTGAGCGTACGTCTTGATGATAGATGCCTTAGCTCTTGAGAGATCCTCAACTGAAATTGCTGCGTGGCAGTGATGCCAGCCTTTGCAGCTACTAACTTGAGTTGCAGGAGTCTTCTGGAAGACACGAGCAATATGAGTGAGGCGAGCAATGGCGTGAATCAATGACTTCCAGCTAGAAAACTTGGAGAAGCGCTGAGACCCTAGTTGTTTACTCAACATGGTCGTTTTCATCGTGGAGACCTGAGGACGGAGCTCTGCATCCAAAGAAGGGTTCACCAGCTCAAAGCTGCATTCCTCATGATGGGTTTGCTGAATTTGTTTCAAGAACGTTGGACCACAAAGCCAGCTGGTACCTGAGAGATGAGCAGCAGTTACAGACCTCGTGGCAACGTCTGCGGGGTTTGCATCTGTCGGTACGTACCGCCATTGTTCGGGAGAGGAGAAGCTCCTTATCCGCAGAACTCGATTACTCACGTAGACGTAAAAGCGTCTGGAATCATTATTGATGTAGCCTAACACTACTTTACTGTCACTGTAAAAGACAGTGTCTTCCAACCTCATGTCGATCTCCGAAGAGATGAGCTCAGCAAGCTCCACCACCAACACTGCAGCACAAAGCTCAAGTCTGGGGACTGTGTGCTCAGGGACTGGAGTGAGCTTAGTCTTGCCCATGACGAAACCCACGTGGATGGCTCCATTGCTGTCTGTCAGTTTGAGGTAAGCAACAGCTGCAATTCCCTTTGTTGACGCATCACAAAAGACAATCAGCTCTCTACGTGACACTTCTGTGGGAGAGACTTCTGTGTAGGGTCTTAGAACCTGGAGACTACCTAGATCTTTCAATGAGGATCGCCATTTGATCCACATCTCTTCCATCTCTTGAGGAAGGGGTGAATCCCAGTCACCATTGTCCTGTGTAAGCTCTCGCAGGATTGCCTTTCCTTGTATGGTGACTGGGGTGACAAATCCCAAAGGATCATAGATGCTGTTCACAGTCGATAAGATACCTCAACGAGTGAAAAGCTTCTCCTCATCAGAAATCTTGAAGGTAAAGGTGTCTGACATGAGGTCCCAGTTTAGACCTAGACTACGCTGCACGGGAAGTGCCTCAGAGCCGAAGTCCAGGTCTTTGAAGTCGTTGGCATGGTCCTGAGATGGGAAGGCTTCCATGACTTCTCTTTTGTTTGATGCAATTTTGTGTAGACGTAAGTTAGAGTCTGACAGTACGTCTTGTGTCCTCTTGAGCAGGTCCACCGCTGCTTCAACTGTAGGGAGAGACTTCAAGCCATCGTCCACGTAGAAGTCGCGGTTGACAAACTGCTTGACATCAGGCTCTGCATCTTGTACAGACTGCCTTAGACAGTATATGGCTACTGCTGGGGAGGGACAATTCCCCAAAACATGAACCCTCATTCGGTATTCGATAATGTCTTTTGATGGGTCATTGTCCCTAAACCACAAAAACCTCAGAAAGTTGCAATCTTCCTCTCTAACAAGGAAGCAGTGGTACATCTGCTGAATGTCCACTGTTATAGCCACAGCTTCCTTGTGGAATCTGATGAGCACTCCAAGGAGGATATTGTTGAGATCGGGTCCAGTTAACAATACATCGTTCAGTGATACTCCGCTGTGCTGGGCACTGGAGTCGAACACCACATGAATGTTCCCTGGTTTTCTAGGATGATATACGCTGAAGGATGGCAAATACCATTGCTCTTCGTCTCCTTTAAGTGGAGGTGCCACTTCAGCATGATTGTTCTGGAACACTTTCTCCATAAAGGTGAAAAAGTGCTCCTTCATCACTGGCTTCCTCTCTAGACTGCGTCTCAGAGATGACAGTCGATTCAAAGCCTGGACTTTGTTGTCTGGGAGACTAGGCCTTGGAGTTTGAACGGCAGTGGAGCTATCTAGCTGTTGCTCTCATCCTTCTCTAAGCCTTGTTCCATTATTCACAGGAATGAGATATCGTCGATGGATGGAGCCACTTTGTTATCATCCTTGGTCTGTTGAAACACCGTGCAGCCTAAATCCTTGACCTTTTCATTGCAATTGATCTTCCCTGTAGCGTGTGCTTTAGGATGGTTAGGACATTGGAAATGATTGTATCTCTCCTTCACACGGAAGACATTTGGACACGGCTCAAAGATGAAGGGGCATTTCTGTTCTGTAGTGCTGGTGTAGAATGTATTCAATGTGGTGGGTTTGTGAACACCTCCCAAGCACACATTTCCAACTATCACCCATCCCAGGTCGAGTGTTTGGGCGTATGGTGCATCACGTGGGCCATTCACTTGCTTGCGCACTTTGTGGACAGAAATGATGTCACGCCCGAGAAGAAGCATCATGGGAGCACTAGGATCGAGCTCTGGGATAAGGTGAGCTACTGGTTGGAGGTGAGGGTGCTTAGATGCAGCACTGGGTGTTGGAATTTCCATTCTGTTGTTGGGGATGTCGTTGCATTCCAAGAGACTTGGTAAGGGGAGACTGACTTTCCCATCCATTGATTCAATTTGGAAGCCTGAAGCTTTTCTTCCTGTGCTCTCTGTCAATCCAGAGCAGCACCGGAGAGAGTATGAAGAGGCGGGGCCTTGGACATTGAAGGCATCAAAGAACTCAGAACGAGCTAGAGATTTATTACTATGCTCATCAATGATTGCATAGACTTTAAAAGCTCTATTGCGATAGCCTACATGGTGGATGTTGATAAGGCAAATCTTAGAGCATGATCTGTCACTTAGATCACCACCGCATACTTTGGTGCAGCTAGTTGTGACTTCTGAAGATGGAGTGGAGTCTTGCTCCCCGACATGCTCTGTAGAGGGGGATGGCTCTTGGGTCCATGGTGCTGGTCCAGGGTGGAGGTCAGAGATACAGTATGTCTCACTCTTACACTCAAGGCATGATGTTGCGTACTTGCAGTCCTTAGCCATGTGTTTTGTGAATGTGCAACATTTAAAGCAAATCTTGTTCTCCTTCAGGAATGCTTTACGTTCCTCTAACGGCTTTTCACGGAAAGCCCGACACTTCCGGAGTGGATGAGGCTTTTTATGGATTGGGCACTGTCTCTCAGAATCATCAGCTTTAACATCACATCTGTCTGAGGCAAGAGGAGAAACTACATCTGTCTTATGCACTGAAATTTCCTTTTGTTTACTTTGTTTCCATGCAGTCTTGTCTCCTTTTAAAGGGACATCTGCTTGGCCTGTGAACTTGAAACTTGGATCGTTTCGTGTTATAGCTTGTTGCCTGACAAAGTCAACAAAAACTCCAGAGGGAGGGAATGACACTTGGTTCTGTAGTTTGTGGCTGGATCCGAGAGAAAGCCACTTCTCCTGTAGGCTGAATGGCAAATTTTGGACTAAAGGATTTATTCCCCGTGATGTGCCCAGTGTTACGTCCAGCCTAGGGGAAACCGAACGCACATGAAAAGATGCTCCCCTCTTTCCCCACTCCCAAGGACGACCAAGGCCACAGTACTGCAGTCCAACAAAAGGATCATTTATTTTGACCAGCAAATGGTAGCATTAAACTTCAGGGTGAGCATGGCTCAAAACAACAAACAAAACAATCCATGACACATGACTGACTTTCCTAACCAAAAAAAATAAAGAAACAAAAAGACAGGTCTCTAACCTGATTCCCTATTATATAAACAGAAGGGGAAAAATGGTGACAAACAAAAAAGAGCTACTCACTCCTACAGCTACCTGGACTGCTAAACAACAATCTCCAATAACAATACACAATCAAGTACAAGCTCACACACAACACAGCAATGCCTGGTGCCGTTGGGAGTAGGGCCAAGAGAAGAGAAAGAGTGGCTCAAGCGGCGGCCATTTTATAGCAGCCCCACCAATCACCATCCACCAATCAGCAGCCGGCTCCAGGACCAACCCCAATGGTGATAACACCACCCTGAGGTGAGGAGGAAGGACAGCACCTGGAGAAAGAGACCCTAAGGATGGTAACACCACCATCAAGCAGGGAGGGATAACAGCACAAGAAATCACAGCAATAAAATTGACATATTATGACTCAGGGTCATAACACCAGGTATTGTAGGCCTGGGAGATCTCCATCTACTTTCGCTGCCTCCAGTTCCATTAGGAGATCGCTTAGCTCGTGGAGTTTCAGATAATCCCTGTTGGAGATTTTTGGAAAGCTATTGATGCGTTGGAAAAGTGCATCTTCAATCACTTCGGGAGCCCCATAAAATGTGTCCAGTCTATCCCATATCATCCTGAGTCCTCTATCTGGGAAATTAAGATGAACAGCTCTTATCCGTTTAGCATGCTCAGCTGACTCTTTCCCTAGCCACTTGACCAGTAAGTCCATTTCCTCGCTGGACGTCAAATCTAGACCTCTGACCGTATTCCCAATGGACCGTTTCCACGCTTTGTAGCTATATGGTTGGTCGTTGAATTGGATCAAGCCTGTGGTGACTAGTTCCCGCCGAGCCAAATATCTGACAAAGTCAGTCATGTTTGCTTGGTCTTGATGGGCATGTTGGGGTGTATGGCTGGGCATAGAGGAAAGAAGAGGACCTGGTCTGAGTGAAGTTTGGAGCCACTTCGATCACTGCCATCGATAGCTGCCTCCAAGACTTCTGCTTCAGCCACAGCTGCAGCTGTTTCTTGTTCCAATGATAACATGTTCATTGTTGCTTCTAGTTGTGATTTTTCTACTTTCAGGGCCATTTCTTTCTTTGCATAAGGTAAGCGTGCCTTGGCTGCCTCTGCTTTCGCTTGAGCCATGGCGGCAGCAGCTCCAGTGGAAGAAGCCTTTGTCCTTTTTGAAGAGCATGACGTGCAGGATCTGGTCCGTAATGTGCCCTCTTTCTTTTCCATTTTCTGTTTCTGGCGTAAGCTGCGTTATCCTCTGTGCTGAAGCCGTCGTTTCACTATGCTGCCCTCATTATCTGTTCAGAATATAACTCAGCAGTAATATAAACACCTTTCGTTCATCAAAACTCTGGAGACAGTTGTCAGTTTGTCCACAGGTTTACTGACTAGAAAAGGCCTGTCAGAAATCAAAGGCCTGATGAGGAGAAAGTGGTTGATTGCAGCAGTAACACTTCATGTCTGTTCTGCAGGATGAGTTTTCTTCAGCGGCTGTGTTCATGGTTTTGACAGCAGAAATATTAGTTTGGAGAAATGTGCAAAATCAAATGAGACAAACTTCATGTCATTATGTCAGAAAAACCAAACAATGAAGCGCTGCAACAAGCAGTGTTTCCCTCTTTAACAGCTTCTTCTCCACCAAATTGAACAAACCTGACAACCAATCACAGCTCTTTGCTGTCATGTTGAACCAATGAGTGAAGAGCTTTAATTTAAGGTAATAAAAATTATACATGAAGCATCTTGTGAATGTAGTTTCCAACAAGTGAAAAATAATCTGAATAGAGAAATATTCACATCTGTATCCAGAAATCTGTAAAGTGTAAATGTAGTTTAGTTTGTGTAGAAATGGCTCTTCCAGATGTGAAGTGAATTTCCACAGCAGTTTGTGACGTCCATTCATTCAGATCCTGCTGTGAATGAAGAGGACGGCTGACACCATGTGTCATCATCAAAGAGTTAACAAATCAATAATCAAACTGTGAATCAATCAGCAGATAATAACCACAGCAGGTCTGTTGTGTCTTGTTCTCTCCATCAGATTCCTGTGAACTCAAACTGGACACAAACACAGCAAACAGACACCTCGTCCTGTCTGTGGACAACAGGAAGGTGATGAAGGTGAGAGAGGAGCAGCCATATCCTGATCACCCAGAGAGGTTTGACTACTGGAATCAGATCCTGTGTAGTGATGGTCTGACTGGTCGCTGCTACTGGGAGGTCAAGTGGGAAGGAAGGATTTATATAGGAGTGACTTACAGAGGAATCAGCAGGAGAGGAAACGGTTATGACTGTTTGCTTGGATGGAACAAAAACTCCTGGAGTCTGATCTGCCATGGTTCTGGTGCTTTCTCTGTCAGGCACAACAACAGAGACACAGTCATCCCTGTCCCCCCCTCCTCTAACAGAGTGTCAGTGTATCTGGACTGGCCTGCTGGCTCTCTGTCCTTCTACAGCGTCTCCTCTGACTCACTGATCCACCTCCACACCTTCAGCAGCACCTTCACTCAGCCTCTGTACCCGGGGTTCAGGGTTTGGTTATATGACTCCTCAGTGTCTCTGTGACAGATCTGCGGGGTGGGAGTCACACACACACGTGCACACACACACACACACACACACACACACACACACACACACACACACACACACAGTCGTGTTTCCATCACTTCAGAGGACATTACTTTGACTTACATTCATTTCCTGGAGATTTGATAATTTTCACTAAGGGGACTTGCTTTTTGTCCCCATAAGGGAGGCGAGTCCCCACAACATGACTGTGTAAACAGATTTATGTCCCCACAACATTAGCAATACCTAGATCACACACACACACACACACTCAAAATAAATACCAAATGAATTGTTAGATCTCTACATCAATGAGGATTTTTTCCCTGTTGATTCATTTTATTTCATGTTATTAGGGACCGGGCAGCCTAAGCTGCCAGGACTTCTTAGGTCGTCTTCTGAGGACCTCTGAGGTCGTCTGGGACAGGTTTGCTTTCTGTCCCCAGAGTAAAAACTAAACATGGAGAAGCAGTGTTTAGTTTTTATGCTCCACATATCTGGAACAAACTCCCAGAAAACTGTAGATCTGCTGCGACTCTCAGTTCTTTTAAATCACAGCTGAAGACTTTTCTGTTTGCCGCTGCCTTCCATTAAACCACATTAAGGTTTAATATTTTACACTGCACTGTAACTTTTAATGTCCTGTTCTATCTTATTCTCCTTTTAGCTTCTTTTTATTAATTGTTTTTATGTATGCTTTCTTGTGTTGCTTTTATATTGTTTTAATGCCTTTATGCTCTATGTAAAGCACTTTGAATTGCCTTGTCGCTGAAATGTGCTATACAAATAAACTTGCCTTGCCTTGCCTTGCCTTGCCTTCTTCTTCCGAGGAAGTCGTACTTCCCATGCACGAAAAATCACCAAATTTTGCACAAAGGTCCAGTCCCATGCCAGATTACCTCAGCTGCAAACACAAGCCAAAAGTCCTCATGGTGGCGCTACAGCAAACCTCTTAATTTCAAAACTTTGAAAATTCCTAACAAATCAACCATCTATGCTACAGCTTTGCAACTTTCATCAAAATGTAGCCCCAATACTGAAGAAACTTTTGTGCACTTAAACCTATTGCAAATTATGAAATCCATCACTGTTTTTTTCAAAAACTGTAAAACTTATTAAACCTATCTCCTCCCTGCATTCAGTGCATCAAAATGTAACTGTAAATGGTACTGTAAACATACTCTTGCAAATTCTTGATAAATAAATCTTCAATGTTTATGAAAAAAATGGACAAAATTTTGGAGTCGTGGTAGATGATGTGTGGCAAATTTCAGAATTTTATCTCAAAAATTAAATTTTTGACAGCATTTTGAATTTTGCTCTCATGTGAACAGTTGGAGTCAATGCAAGAATGGCATTTTTAAATATCAGTTTTTCACTTATGAAGCAAATCAATCATTGTTAAAAACAAATGATCAACATCTCCATGCTGTCTAGATGCAATATGTGTATTTTCAGATTTTTGTCTTGATAACTGAATTTTTGACAGCTGTTTAAAATCTGCCTTTCCATGCATGGCTGGCTGCTGTCCTGCAGGTCAGTGATTGGCTCAGTCAGTCTGTGAAGCTGCATATGAAGTTTTAGCTCAGTGAGATAGAGGCCAGGCCTCGGTGTCAAATATTGTGAGTTCAAGCCTCAGCTTGTACAACATTCCCATGTGCCAAAACTCACCAACCTTTGCACAAAGGTCCAGTCCCATGCCAGATCATCATTGTCAGATTTTTGTCTTGATGACTGATTTTTTTTTTTTTTTTTTTTTTTTTTTTTTTACAGTGGTTTGAAATCTGCCTTTCCATGCTCAGGTGGCTGCTATCATGTGACTGGCTTAGTCAATTTGTGAAGCCTCACATGAACTGACACTTGACACTTACCAGGTGTGCCCTGCTCCCCGGGACCCCCCGGGGTCCCAGGGGTCTTCAACAAAATTGAGGCCTCATTTTTTTTTTTTCACTATAATTTGACTTCTTGGAATCTATGAGCTTTTGTATGACTAATTATTTTAACTATATGTTTTAATCTCACCTCACTGAATTTATTGTCAGTCTACATGCATTACATCTAAACAATTTAAAAAAGACAGAAAGATAGATAGACAGACAGACAGACATAGATAGATAGATAGATAGATAGATGTACTTTATTGATCTCAAAGTGGTAAAAAGAAGAAGAAAAATCAAAATATAGCAAATAACATAATCAATAAAGTGGATCAATATAAATAATATAAGGAAAAAAATTACAAACTTTGCATAGACTATATGTATAATGAAATATATTTGCAAGACAGTATAGGCTCTCTCTATATATATCTATATCTATGTAGATATAGATAGATAGATAGATAGATAGATAGATAGATAGATAGATAGATAGATAGATAGATAGATAGATTGCTGGCGATGGCTCATGAAACAGCAGAAGAAGACAGTAGTGGTAGATGTTGCGATCCTGAGCGACAGTAACATCAGGAAGCTGCAAAAACAGCAGGAGCTGAAAGAGGAGCTGGAGGAGATGTGGGCAGTGAAGGCAGCAGTGGAGCTGCTGGTGATCAGAGCTCTCTGGGCTGTGAGCCCAAACTGGGAGAGCGGCTCCAGCAGATCCCAGCAGCAACATCTGAGATCTCTGTCCAGAACAGCTGAGATACTGCGCAGAACCCTCAGGAACCCAGGAACCCATCCTGAAGGAGACACAAGACAGCATAATGGAGGCAGGGTGGAAACATATATACATATACACACATGATATATACATATACACATACACACACACCTAGAATAGATTTATATTCGTATAATTTTTAATATAATATCCATGTGACAGTCCTTGATGAAAATAAAAATATGTTTTCATATCAGGGTCTTGCAATGGTTTATCAGGGCCAAAACTCACAAATTTATGAGAGAAAAAGTAGAAAATTCTGAGAATTTAAAGTCACAAATTTATGAGGAAAAAAAAACTTTTTGGGGGCAAGGACCCAGGACCCAAGAACCTGAACGCCTGTTCTATTCCATTCTGTTCTACTCCATTCTGTTCTGTTCTGTTCTAGTGAGTTACCATCACTCAACTGGCAAAGTAACTGCAGGACTCACGCTGGCCACCAGGGGGCGCTGTGAGCAGAGCTGTTGAGCCGCTGTGTGTGGACAGTTAGGGTTACAGTGCCGTGGAGTTGGGACGAGGGCAGCGGATCAACAGGGAGACACATTCACAAGTAATTATTCATGAACAGATCAATTACAGGTATCTAGTCTTACGATATTATACTTCTTTACCGTATATTTTCACTACTGTTCACAAGGCGTTGGTGGTATAGTGGTGAGCATAGCTGCCTTCCAAGCAGTTGACCCGGGTTCGATTCCCGGCCAACGCAAGTACTTTTTTTTTTTTTCTTTTTCTTTTTTTTTTTTTTTTAAATAAATATCTAAAATAGATATTTAGTTTGTAATTCCTCTCAGTGATTGTCACAGCAGGTTTCCAACAAATATAACCGGAGTCCCTACCGCTGGTCATGAATTTCTGCCCTCCTGCAGCTGAAAACTGTGGCTTATGCGACACAAAACAGTCCTAAAATAGATATAATTTCCTGGAATATTTCCTCTGCTACTCCCAACGCTACAGTGCGGACGCAAAACACTTGAAATCCAGAAATAATAAACTTTTTTCCACAAAATCATGTTTCATTTAATATGTGTAGGTTTTGGGCTAGACAGCTGAACAGTGAACTCTCAGAAAGGACAGATGATTGATTTAAGAGACTGACCGGAATTAAGTGAACTTTTCATTAGTTGTCTAATGTGACATTTCAAAGCCTCTACATTCATTCCTATCTGTCCAGGTCCGGTCATGTATACGTACTGACCACAGGGTGGCGCTGCAGACTACCACTTCCCCGATAAGAGGCTGCGGCTTATATTTTGAAAGGGATCCGGGGCGGAAAAGCTGTATTTGTAACCGGAAGTGCTTTGGTTTTGTGTGGAGAGAAAAACTGCCCGCTAAGACAAACGCGCTGTATCAGGATACCGGTGCTGGAGGAGCTGCCGGGACAGCAAACCGCGGTGTTTCGGTTCGGTGTCGGTGTGCTGACGGGCGGCTGGCGGAGCGGCGGGCGGCTGAGCGGCGAGCTTGGTGCGGGTGTCATGGCGACCGGAGGCGGACCGCAGGCGCCGCATGTCGGCGATGTTGAGGAAGATGCTTCGCAGCTGCTTTTCCCTAAAGGTTTGTTGATTCATTCATTCATTCATTGATCCAGGCTGACCGCCATCACGCTGCCTGTCTGTACACGCGACAGGCTGCAGGTAAATGGAGCTGTAAGTCCACTGCGGTCCGCCGGGTAGCAGAGGCCCGAGCCGGAGGGAAACCTCGCAGAGCCCCGGGAGAGTCCCGGTGAACGGAGGACTGTTCTCACACCGTCTGCCTCAGATCTCAGTCGTGTTTTGACCGCCACTCATTTCTCAAAGGCCCCATTTCACTGATTCCGAGGCCGGCTGGGCTCAGACCCGGAGCCGCAGAGGGCAGCGGATGCTGGGTGCTGGGAGGAAAGGCTCCCGGCTGGTGTGTGTCGACTGGGAGGCTAATTGGAATAAATGCCCAAACAGATGTTTAAACAGTGAATTAAAAGGTTACTATATATATTAACCTTGAATTGAAAGGTTACTACATAACAGTGAATTACACGGTTACCATATACATAGTAACCTTGTAATTTATTCCAGTTAGAGCATATCAAATCAGATAATGTGTGATATTCACGTGTAAACAGAATAACTCAACGAACTTGTAATTGACTTTTTTTCTTGTCTTTGTGTGTGTAATCATCTTGTGAATTTTTATAGTGATATCTGAAAGTCAAATGTGTGTTAAAAGGCTGTTTTTTGGTATTATAAGGTCATATAGAGGTGATTTTCAAAACTTTCCACCAATGGGATTCCTTGGGACTTTTTTCCCCTCACTCAGGACAAACTGAGGAGCTTCTCTTGCAGTTTGTCCTAGCTTGACCCCAATTTTGGCCTAAAATTACTAACCCTGACCAGGCTGGCAGAGTGTGGTTCTCTCTGTGTTTGTTGAGTTACATGTGTAATACAGTGCGTTCGGGTCTACATAACGCCACCTACTGGAGACTCACCTCTGCTTGCATTTTATTCAGCCGCTGTTGTCCTCTAACAGCTCAGAGGGTTGCAGATTTGTTTCTTTACATTAATTCATTCATGCATGTCTGTATGTATTTAGTAATTTGGATCCCCATTAGTCACTAGCTACTCTACTCGGAAATAAACAGTATATAATCAGTAAAATTTTTGATGCAGCTCAAGTATAATAATAACGGCTCCTGGTGTTCTCGGCCCTTTGCTATGTCTTTCAGCTCTTTTTAAAGCAGTTTGGCCTGTTACATGTTAAACGTGCTCCATATTTCCCTTCCTCTGGACCTCAGGATGCTGCCTCGCAGAAGCTCTGGAGACACCAAGTGAAAAACAACCTGTTGATGCATGACGTGTATTTTAAGACATGTCAGCCTGAGCTTCAGCCACACGTCCAGTGACTCCCCAGTGGTTTTCTAGACAAGAACCACTGAGGACACCATGTGATTCTGTGTGGGGTTTTTAACCAGTTTAACAGCTGCACAGGTAGAGAGAAAAATCACAGAATGAGCTCGTTAAACATCCAGAGTGCAGGAGGCTGGATTTTATTATTTAATCAGAATGGTTGGTGTTCAGAGTTCACTGATATGATATTGTTACCGGTAACTTTGTTTAGTTTTTTTCCCCATTTACAAAGGGCATTTTAAATGCCACTTAAAAACATTCCACTGTTCTGTGTGATCCTGTTAATGCGGTTTGTCAGTGTTGTGCATTTCCCACATCAGTAAGGAGGTCAGAGGTCACGGCAGGGCTGATGATGATGATGATGATGTTGCGGTGTTGAAGCAGGACAGGTTGTTGTTTTTTTCCTCCGTGTCTCTAACACGAGGCTCTGTCCCCCGGCCGGCCCACAGAGTTTGAGAACGCGGAGACGCTGCTGAACTCGGAGGTGCACATGCTGCTGGAGCACCGCAAGCAGCAGAACGAGAGCGCCGAGGACGAGCAGGAGCTGTCCGAGGTTTTCATGAAGACCCTGAACTACACGGCCCGCTTCAGCCGCTTCAAGAACCGAGAGACCATCGCCAGCGTCCGCAGGTCAGGACCCGAGCCGCTGTGTGTGTGTGTGTGTGTGTGTGCGCGCGCGCTGTTATCGGATGCCTTTTTGACCTGTCAGGCCTTTTAGAAAGACATAACTTGAAAAGTAGGGAGATATTAACAATAAAGGTATTACTATTTCATATTTAAAATTAAATGATTAAAAAAGTCTCCACTAAATCACCCCCAGTGTTTGGGGAAAAGAGAAAGGAAATATGTTTATTTATTGAAATATTTTGTACTTTAATATCAGATGTGGGGTTTTTTTTAACAGTAGCTTAAAGTTAGTTAGTTCCGGTCATTTTTATCTCATCTCACTTCCTGGCCTCAGTTAGATGGAAGGTCACGGTCCATTTCCCACTTCCCATTCATCGTCTCTGTAAGCAGCCGTGCGGGACGCCCCGGCAGCCTTTGGAGAGACGGGGCGTCACGATGATGTGCACAGATTTGAGGTACAAAAATAATGAGGACCCACCGCCACCACAACCACCAGCAGCAGCTGTGACAGAGCTGTATGAGGTGCAGTCCAGGTGGCTCAGGTTCAGGTGGTCCAGGTGGCTCAGGTTCAGGTGGTCCAGGTGGCTCAGGTTCAGGTGGTCCAGGTGGTTCAGGTCCAGGTGGCTCAGACTCAAGTGGTCCAGGTGGTACAGGTCCACGTGGCTCAGGTCCAGGTGGCTCAGACTCAAGTGGTCCAGGTGGTACAGATCCACGTGGCTCAGGTCCAGGTGGTCCAGGTTCAGGTGGTTCAGGTCCAGGCGGTCCAGGTGGCTCATATTCAAGTGGTCCAGGTGGTACAGGTCCAGTTGTTTCAGGTGGTTCAGGCGGCTCAGATTCAAGTGGTCCAGGTTCAGGTCCAGGTGGTTCAGGTCCAGGTGGTCCAGGTCCAGGTCCAGGTGTGGGACTGACCCTCTCCCTCCGTCTCCTCCAGTCTCCTCCTGCAGAAGAAGCTCCACAAGTTTGAGCTCGCCAGTTTAGCCAACCTGTGTCCCGAGGCAGCAGAGGAGGCCAAGGCCCTGATCCCCAGGTCAGTCCAGCCCTCACACACACACACACACACACACACACACACACACACACACACTCACCTCCAGGTTCACCCCCAGTAACCCCCCCCCACACTGATATGGAGAGATGATTTGTTTTCTTTAGTTATATTTTATACATATTGTTCACAGTGGAAAGCAATGTGTAGTCGATCATGAACCCTTTGAGGTCTGACCAAGTTCATTGTGTTTCTTTAACAACAAGGGAAATGAGTAAAATATGACCGAAACATTAGTTTAAAAAAAATCTGTGTAATTATTAAAACGATATATTAGAAGGTCAGATCAGTGAAGCTGATTTAGATTTTTTGTATTTTTAAATGTGTGTGAAACTGAACTTTTCCCTTAGAAGGCTCTCAGGAAGCCCCCCCCCCCCCAAGGTTACTCTGAAGTGATTTTCATTTTCCATGCAGCACTCAGCTGATCAGAGAGGTTGGATTGTGTGTGTGTGTGTGTGTGTGTGTGTGTGTGTGTGTGTGCTGTTTGCAGTCTGGAGGGTCGCTTCGAGGACGAGGAGCTGCAGCAGATCCTGGACGACATCCAGACCAAGAGAAGCTTCCAGTACTGAGGGAGGAGAGCCCGCCGCCCGCCGGAGTCACGCCGCTTTTCAAACTGCGGCCCGGGACCCCGGGGCGGCTCCCGCTGGGACGCCACGCGGCCGGCAGCGGTTTGTCTCCTTCATCCTGACACTCCCGGCCCGAGCTCCATCAGGACTTTGTTTTTCTGTCTGGTTCAGGACGGCTGGACCGCCGCAGGCCGTCTGATCACAGCCTGGAAACTCCCAGCATGCATCACTGTCCTCCACACTGCCTCTGTCTGCTCTTTACTGAACTGCGGTCCTGACATTCCCTTTAGTTTGACAATAAAAGCTGTTGTTTTGTAAGAGTGGTGTCGGCTGTGTGTTTGTGTAAAGCATCAGGAGGAGCGACGTGCTCACTCGGGGTAGACACGCCCCTCGAGCTGCAGGCAGGACGCTGCTCAGGACCTGGGACACCTCAATCAGTTAGGAACAGTTCAGGTGGGGTCACTTCCTGTGTGTCGACCTCCCACCAGTGAACAAACAGCAGAATCAAAAGCTGCCTGCGAGTGTGACTCAGACTTATTACACTTCTTATTCTTTCACTTTGACAGAGCCAGGCTAACAACTCCAATAGACTTCAAGTCTTTATGCTAAGCTAACAGAAACTGAACCACTGGACGTCTAACATCTGGTGAAGTCAGGAAACGGGGATTTTGCCCAGAACAGTGGAGTATTCCTTTAAAAATGGGTTTCACCAACAAGGACTCAGTTATAAAGCAAATTTAATCACTTTGACGTTAAAAAGTGTTTCACCAAAACTTTAAAAGATTAATTTAATATTCACATTCAGATCCGGAGCTTTACCCGTGCAGTGTGTGACGGTTTAGTGACTCAACATGAGCGGGGGCTTCACACGTGTCGCTGATCACATCCCTCCAGCCGCCTGAGCCAAACCCACCTGCCTCCACGTGTGATGAGTGGAAGCCTGTGTGGCTTTGAGCTCCCGGCCTCCGTGTGGGCAGGACTGGCCGCTAGATGGCGCTAAAGGGCCGTAACGTGACACCGTGCACCTTTTAGTATTTGACTGTCAGATGTTGGACGACAGCAGCTGGAAGCCTCGGGAACCTGAGCAGATTCTTCAGGTTTCTTTCACAAACAAAGGAGAAAGGCGACGGCAGCTTCACGAGATACGACCCCAAAACAACATGTTGAAAAGTTACAAGAAAAATGATCCAAAAACAAGGAAATGACCTGAAATCAAGCAACCAAAAAGTCCTGGAAATTAGAAAAGAAATCTACCTCAAAATTAACAAAGAAAAACATTTTTCCTGTAACATCATTTTAAATATATAATTGTAATAATTATCAATATGACTTTCTGAACATTTTCCCCTTTTTGTGTCCCCTTTGGTCTCCATTTTTTCCAAGTTATTGTCTTCAGCTTATTTCCAGGTCATTTTCATGTAAACTTTCACTCATTTTTCCAAATCTTCAGCTCATCTTTTGCTGAGTTGTTTGTTTTTTCCTCTTATGTTTCTGAGAGAAATGAAGCCGCTCTGTTGGTGTCAGAGGGTTAAATGCTCGTTAGGGGCGTCTGAGGGCAGCCTGAGGAGATGTGACACCCGTCCAGGAGGTCCAGGGGGTCCAGGGGGTCCAGGAGGTCCAGGGGGTCCAGGGGGTCCAGGGGGTCCAGGGGGTCCAGGTCTCTGACCCGGCAGCAGTCTGTCATGTCTGGTGGTCAGCTGGTCTCTGGTTGTCATGGTGTTGTTATCGGCTCGGCCTCGGTGACCCCACAGGTCGGCCTTCAGATGTTGATGCAGTATGCGGCGGCCCCGTCCGGGTCCAGAGCCTCAGGTAGGACTCCGCAGGAGGTCACCGTCATCCTCACAGTGTTTCTGCCGAAAAGCGCCCTCTCGTACTCCATCAGCTGTCTCCAGAATCCGGCGTTGGGCCGGATGTGAGGCCGCTTCTCCAGGAGCGCCTCGTGGGCCTGGCGGAGGGACACGCCTTCACACCTGCAGGAACAGACAGGAACGTCTAATATCTCATTTCTTCTGAGACAAACAGTGGCTTCACATGTCACACAACTTCCCTCCTCTGACGGCCATGTTGGTGCAGCAGCGGCTCTGTTTCATACTCATCATCTATCAGTGTCAGCCTGTTAGCGAGCTAACATCTGCTCAGCTAACCGTCACTGTTTCGCACTGTTAGCCTAGCTCATTAGTACACCAGCTAGGGTTAGCATTCAACAGTAGCATGGTGTGCCTGCTGGCTAGTTAGCATGCTAGCAGTGTGTTGAGGTGAGCCGAGCTGCCTCTCCATGCTGTGCTAAAGACCAGACACAAAGCTCTCAAGTCTCACGCATTGGGCGTGAGATACGGGAGGGTATTGATATATCAATGCCATTATGGATTCTTCTTATCGATACAATTCTTTATCAATACTGGTTGACAACAATTGGTTGTCAATTTTGATTTATTTGGCGACCTAAGTTTGGATAAATGGCTGAACGAGGAAGACAAGACAGAAGAGAAAAAGGAGAGATACACGAGAGTGACGAGTGAAGAGCTGGATCAGCTGGAGAGGTCAGGAAATGAAGCCGGTACGGCCCGGTCAACGTCTTGGGCCGTCAAATGTCTACAAGACTACCTGACAAACACCGGGCAAACAGCTGATTTCTCACCTGTAAGTAAAGAAGAGCTAAACAAGATCCTCCGTGAATTTTATGGAGCTTTAATTTCTATAATAAAGAGAATGAGATGCCTCAGCTGAGTCAGCACCACGGACAGTACCTGCTGAGGCAGATTCAGCACCACGGACAGTACCTGCTGAGGCGGATTCAGCACCACGGACAGTACCTGCTGAGGCGGATTCAGCACCACGGACAGTACCTGCTGAGGCAGATTCAGCACCACGGACAGTAACTGTAAGATTTTCTACGGAGATGTGCGGCTGTAACTTTGTTCTTGTTATTAATGTGTTAATGTTATCAGTTATTAATTAGCCTATTAATTGTTATTAATTTATTTATGAGTTTCCTAGGCCATTGATTTAATTAATTTGTCAATTTGTTTGCATCTGTATATTGAAATGAACATTTAATAAATCAACACATCTGTGAAAGCTGTGGTCTTTATTTCAGAGGTAAATTGCTAACAGCATGAAAAGGTGATTCTATAACTCTGTTCAGCCTTAATGTGACTGCTTACTGTCCTTACTTTTGCTGCTTAGCCACATTAATCGGAGCTGATGTTAAATTGGAGTGACACACCCCCAGCTGAAATACAACATCTGCTGCTGAGTTTATGAAAAGACAGATGTTTGTTGTGGCCGACACTGGAAAGCAGTAGCCTGTATTTAAATATAACTGTTAATATAAGTTGGTTGTAGATAAAGATCAGCTGTGTTGGTGAGTTTCTGTCACGGCAACTGTTAGACTAAAAATGACTGAGAAGTCGGCAGGAGTATAACTATCAGTCCATGAAAAAATATTTTTTCCAGCGGATATTCTAGTTGCAACATGATTGAGCTAGCAGAGCAGCTTTGTGTTGCTGTGTGTGGTATTTATTCAGTTTTGGGAAATCAAGATGTCTAGAAAACATGATAAGCCCAAGCTGGCTGCTGACAAGGACTAGTTACCCTCAGATGTCATGTATTTCCGCTGAAACGGAGAGAATACTAGCAAATTTAATTTTAAAAACACCTAAATCGAGGTGATGGATTTGGGGCATGTGTGTCTGAGTTAACGGGAATGAGCCAAACGTTTTTGTTTGTTTGTTTGTTTTTACCTTAAGTGTTGCAATATAGGGGCATGGATGAGGTGCGCGGAATAGAGGCACAGTGTGGGGCTACAGGGGGTTCGCTGAAGTAGTTACAGAAGAGGACCGCTGTCACATTGATTCACCCTAACCACCTTAACCAACTCTAACCATATGGCATACACATAATTAATTGAAATCATAAAAGCAGAGCATTTGAGTAATAGAGGCTCTTAGTTCCTTTTTGCGAAGGTGACCGGTTTGAGCCAGTTTGGGAGGCTTTCTCAGATCGCTGCATTGGTGTTAGTGCTTCCTCATTTGAATGCAGACGCTGAGAGGGTTTTCTCCATGGTTGGACTAAACAAGACCAAAACCAGGACCAGCTTGGCACTAGATGGAACTCTGTCATCCATCATGGCAGTTAAAATGGCTGGCCTGGAACCAAGCGCTTCAAATGGGAGCAAACAACCTCCGTGCTGAAGGCCTCAAAACCTATCACCAACACCTACAATAAACAACACCGACCATTATCTCTCTCACACACACTCACACACTTATCAGTTCAGACCCCCGTCCCTACCCTAAACCCCACCCCCGCTGCCGTCGCCGCCAAAATCTCACTCTGTACTCAGTTCAAAACTTGAGAGCCCTGCAGACAGTTTGTTGAGTCACAGTAAAACCCTCTGGAAACGAATCTGCCTCCTCACTGTGGAATAATGTCAGGATGTCTGTTCACATTCTGGTGTTTAAATAAAGTTGACTTTGGTCTTCTACCTCATCAGATAGGCGATGACCAGCGCCGCTGACCGGCTCCTGCCCGCCGTGCAGTGAACCAGAGTGTTCCCTGTTCGATTCCCGTCGATCCGCTCGGCCACCGGCTCGAAGTAGCGGGCGAGCGGGGCGTGGGGGCTGTCCGGGACGGGGACGGGCACCACCTCTACCCCGGGCCCGTGCGGGTAGGACACGTCCTGCCCGCTGGCGTTGATGATCAGGGTGATGTTCCTGCTGGAGATCAAGCTGCGGCTCCGGGCGGCGTCCAGGCCGCTCAGGAACAGGCCGCCGGTGACCTGACAGACGGACATGATGACCTGCACACAACAGACAGCGCAGCCCACAGACACCTTTCAGCCAATTCCAAAAACATCCAAGTTAACAACTCATTCAGTCTCCTTCAGTGTTCAAATCTGGTTTTCTTAAAATATCCACCAGCAGGGTGAGACAATCCCACTGGTTTCAAGGATAAATAAATAATCAAGTGTAAATGTGTTGAAACAAGGCAGAATGAGGCAGATCAGCCACCAGGATCAAGAAAATGCCATTTGATTTGAGAAAATTCTAGAAAAAAGGCAGAATTTTTAACCCTCTTTGAAGAAAAACAAGATTTGAACAGTGAAGTGCGACTGACACATGAATGTTTGCAGGGTCATAAAGCAAAGTAAAGTATAAAGTAAATATTCCATTCCGCCTATAAATATGCCATTCATTCCATTCATTTTTCCTATTTATTATATTACATTTCACTTAATGTATATACTTGTATATACATTACATACATTTTAAATACATTATACTGTGTTTTCGTTGTTATTTATAACAACATTTATGTTTTGTTTATATTTTCTATATTTTTTATACTCCTTGTTTATATTGTTTATACTGCTTGCTTGCTATTTATTGCCTGTTTTTTACTGATGCTTCATATTTTGCTATCCACTTTGCTGCTGTAATGCTGGAAATTTCCCCACTGTGGGACTAATAAAGGAATATCTTATCTTATAGGAGCGTATATATACTTTCTATTTTCTTTTAATTTATAATTTAATTTAATTTTACTTGCACAGTGCTGGAGTAGTTGCCGTCACATTTCACTGCTGCTGTAAATGTACATTCATGCATGTGACAAATAAAAACCTTGAATCTTGAGCGTGTTAATTTAAAGACATCCTGTGCCTTCAAGGACTTGAAGGTAGGTTTTCCAAAATTTTTGAAAAGTATGTTTCTGTCAGAAGTGGGATTCGAACCCACGCCTCCAGGGGAGACTGCGACCTGAACGCAGCGCCTTAGACCGCTCGGCCATCCTGACAGTGTTGTACACCGCCTGGTGGCGTTTGCTTTTAACTACAACACAACTGAAATGGGGCGGTGTCAGATAAACGGCAGGGCGCTGGCCTGCTAATCACAGGCTTCCAGGTTCGATCCTCTTTGTGTGCGTGTGTGCGTGTGTGTGTGCGTGCGTGCGTGCGTGCGTGCGTGCGTGCGTGCGTGCGTGCGTGCGTGCGTGTGTGTGTGTGTGTGTGTGTGTGTGTGTGGTAGACTAAGAAAAACGCTCTAGAAGTGCAGTCCATTTACATTTAACACCATCTAGCACGGAATCGATAGTTTCATTCTCTCAGACCTTTTGATCCCAATTTGTGGCTTAACGGGACGCGTTGATCCTGTCGGTGAAGTTTGATACCCATGATAATAACAACAACAACAACAACAACAACAACAACAACAACAACAATAATAACAGTCAGACGGAGAGCATTAATCAACAGAGGAAACCAGACATGTTTCAGAGTTGTAATTTTCGAGCCACATATTTTTTATCCTGCAACTTTCCAGTGGAGAGTGTGCTGGTTAAATAGCTGATCAGAGTCCCAGTGCAGTTCAGACATGTCGTGGACATGCCCGTCCACAAACACGCGTCACGGGACAATGACTCACTGACCGCCCCTTTCTCTATAACCAGAATCAGTTTCACTTCTTCATTCAGAGCAGCTGTGAACGGAACAGGTGACCGGCAGCGGGTACCAGGTAAGAGGTGCTCTGATTCACTCCTGATTCTCCTCGGACAGAACAAACCTGATGTCTAAACAGCTGAGAAGTATCGGTGCGCTCTGGCAGCTCTAAAAATAGGGAGCTGATCGCCTTTGCTCCGGGACGGGGCGTCCACACCAAACTCCTTTCAAAAAACATGGCAGTTTAACCGGCTGGTTTACCTGCGGAGGCGCGGCCGCAGCGCAGCGTTGAGCAGGAGATTTTCCAAACCCTTCAGGCTATTTCGAAGTATTCGGTCAAACGAAGATCTCAAAAGACACACTTTATTCTAACAACATATTTTAATCACATTTTAGCAATAACATCGCTGCCCTTGTTCGTGTGCATGTTTGGTGGAAGAAGACGGAGACGAGGGCTCATCGATTACATAAGTTGTAATTTCACTGAGCGACAAGCTGCTTTTTGTGTTGCAACTGATGCCGAAGTGAAGAGAGGATCCTAAAGTTTAATCTAAAGCAGAAAGTCTTGCTCTGTCTGATACGAGTTCGGTCGACAAACTGATCTCTTTTACTCTGACGAGATATTTGAACGGAGTTTTGTCCGTGCCACGGAGAGCGATACGAACGGCGGCGCTGAGACGAACCCACTCGCTGTTTGTCCACAAACATGTCTTATCCTGAGCCGTGATGATATTTCTACTTTACAGAGACAACACACACACACAGGCCGGCCTCACCTCCTGAGCTGCGGCTGGCTTCATTCATGCGGACGGTGTCAAGTCAGCAACAGACACATAGAAAACTTCCGGCCACTTTCAAAATATCCCTGCTGACCGCCGTGTTGGATTTAATACAGAGACAAGCGTGAGGAGGACGTTATATATGAGTTATTACTAATGTACTCATCATTACGAAACTAGGTGGTATATTTTGGGGGGAAACAGATATTAAGTTGTTTTTAAGTTCACAGTCTAAATCAGAGCATTTAGTACATGTGAGGTAAAATGCAGGGAAATCCAGCAGATAGACCTTCTGTAATAATAACATAGGCTACACACTGTCTGGGACACGGTGTGTGAGACACTGATCACACCTGGATGCATCAACACCTGCAGCCATATGTCAATATGCACACCACATATTGTGAACAGGTAGAGTTAAAATGAACACACAGGGAGCGCTGCCGCCTTGCTTACAGTTTCAAAGGTTTTTATCGTTCACTTTTATTTTTTGAAAATGCTTAGTTTGGATTTTACTCGTTTCAGTTTTAGGGTTTTCTTTGTAATATGGCGAGATTTGTCGAGATTTAAAAAAAAAAAAAAAAAAAAAAAAAAAAGTATTTTGTGTAATAAACTGAACAAAACATCAAATCCTGTTAAAAATGTCCTCACTGAGGATGAACCGGATACACTGAGGAAATAAGACATTATTTCTAGAATTTTGTGTTTTGTTAGTTAGCTTTGTAAACGCACAATACTGTTTCAGGTAGTTATTATATCATATATTATATTATATTTCAGTTTCACCAAGTTTTCATTAATTAGTTAGTTGTCATTAATGTAAACACCCCTGCTGCCCTGCCCGAACCCTGGGTCGGGTTCAGGCAGAATTTGAGAACTCTAGCTCTTATTAAGAGAATTAAGGGCGGCATTAACTAAACACACACTTAACACTTATAATGATAGTATAATGACCTCATGGCCGCAGCTTCTCTGTCTGTCGCTCTGTCAGCTCGAGCAGCAGGAGCCCACCTGGCCAGGTAAACCCAGCTCAGCCCGCAGACGCCCGGTTCATGAAGCTGTTTGACTTCCTGTGTTACAACAGCACAGAGACATGAAGGTTGCAGACCCCGGCGAGGTCAGCTCGACAGGAAGTGGGGTCACACCTGGAGCTCAGACCCAGAAGGTCGTCATCATCCCGCAGGTCAGGTACCACCCGTCCATCCAGACGCCGGCCGGTGGAGATGCAGGACGGGCGAAAAGCACAAGGCGGCCCCAGAGGACGGGGCCCCCCGCCACACGCCCCCCTCAGACCGCCACAAAACCCCCTGACAAGACTGGACAGGAAGCCCGCGGTGACAGGAGCGCCCAGGGTAACCCCGCACCTGCCGGGGGGCGGCGGCAGAGGCGGGACGCTCCGGCTCAGAGGCGTCCGGGTCCCGGTCAGAGTCCCGCTGAGGCTCTCCTCTCTCCCGAGCCAGCAGAGCTGACAGCTGCTGGGACGTCCCAGCTGGGTGAGGAGGACAGGTTGTCCGGTGGCGCCGCTGCTGCCTGGCCGGAGGATGCGCCTTCGGGTTTGGGCGGGACGCTGAAGGAGGAAGTGGTGGAGCTTCAGACCCGCGGACAGAGGGAGAACCCGGGCCGCATTCAACGTAGATGTAGTGGTACGTAACATCAAGCTAACAGAAACGATAAAGCTTTGAACAACCTGTTGCATTACGCAAACGTTTCAAGTATGGAAGCTGAGAGGGCCATTCTCCTCGCGATTGTAGCCGAAGAACTGAGCAGGACGTTACTTTACATGGATCATTACTTATAGGGGTACTGCTAAAGACCTCTGACATCACTGCCACATACATGTGCTTTACCTCTTCAGATGATGGCTAACATTTTAAACATTGGCTACACTGATTTAGCAGCTTGGAAGCCATAATGGAGCTCTATTGTTTTAAATGGCGGAGGCTTAAATACAGGCTGATGCTGATTGGATAACACCTCTGACACACCCACAAAACAGAGGAAAACTACCTCTGAGGCAAAACGTTACGACCAAACAGATCATCCAATGAGATGCTGCCACACAGCGTTATGTGTCGCTGAACACGCCCCCGGCCTGGTTCGCCTGGCGGCACAACCGAATCACAGCCTCCAACGCTCACCGCATCGCAAACTGCCGCTTCGTTAGTGGCAAGAGCCAGACCCCGCCCACCTCCTAACTGGCTGCCATCACGGTTAGGCCCCGCCCCTTTTTACCTGTTCCTCCAGGGCAAATGGAGCCACAGCTGTCAGAGTTTCTGGCAGATGGTGGAAGGAGAGAAAGGTTGATGGAAAAGTTGTGTGTGTGTGTGCTCTTGATGTGTGTGAAGCTCTTTATTAAAAACACATTCACATAAATAACTGTTTCAGATATGTGCTCGACATAATGTTACACACAGAAACAACAATATAAATTAAAATAAATAATTAAAGCTGCAAGCAGCGTTGGACGGGCCCTCGCACCCCTGTGGCCACCTCGTCCCCGGTGGCCGTGTCATCAAAGTGCAGACAATTCATCCTTTTTTTCCCATTTGTAGGGTATTTTTTTGGTGCTTTTATTTTGAAAGAGTTGAGGGGCTTTTATTTTGAATGGCCGAGGATGTCCTAGTGTGTGCTTGACGTCAGTGCTGACAGCAGTGAAAATATGAGCTTTTATTGTGAAAGAGTTGGGGGGCTTTTATTTTGAAAGGCCGAGGATGTCCTAGTGTGTGCTTGACGTCAGTGCTGACAGCAGTGAAAATATGAGCTTTTATTGTGAAAGAGTTGGGGGGCTTTTATTTTGAAAGGCCGAGGATGTCCTAGTGTGAGCTTGACATCAGTGCTGACAGCAGTGAAAATATGAGCTTTTATTGTGAAAGAGTTGGGGGCTTTTATTTTGAAAGGCCAAGGATATCCTAGTGTGTGCTTGACGTCAGTGCTGACAGCAGTGAAAATATGAGCTTTTATTGTGAAAGAGTTGGGGGCTTTTATTTTGAAAGGCCGAGGATGTCCTTGGCATGAGTACTGGCAGCTGAGTCATGGTCTGACCAAAATGCAGGCAGACAGAGAAATCCTCATTCAATCCAATGGAGAAATGGAGAAACCCACCCCTGTTTGAGGCGTCACTGTTTGAACATAGTTTGCACCATTACTACTAACTACTAATCCTGAGCTCTGTTCTAAGCATTTTTCAGCCTTCAGTCATCACCGTCACACAGAAAACCTGACGGTGGTGACGTCTGACGGTGGAGACAAAAACCTGCTCTTTCACATGATCAGCATGACTTGTTCACATTAGCCAGCTTGTTTTCACCCTGTTGCTACCTGCATCAGACCTCTTCTTAAAAAGTATACATTTATTCCATAATCTAATCTAATATTTTTTATACAGAAGTGACAGTGTTGACATGTTATGGTTGTGACAGTAGCAGTGTCCAAGAATATGAAGAGATTTAAGAGAAAATAGCAAACTTCCAGGAGCCTGAGCGGTCTTGAAGCATGCAGTAGAGCTGAAGGTTTGAAAAGGGCTCCTCAGGAATGGAATTGACCTTGTAGTTTTTTTATTATTATTTTTTAAATAAATATCTGACGGTGGTGACGAATATGTGGCACACATTTTGAGCAACCACAAAATAATAGTAAATATTGTTCAAAACCCATCGTTTGTAGTTTTTAATACATGTTATGATGTACTCTTTCATGTGGTAAAGATATTATTCAGTGAAATTATTACTTTTTGTTGTTTTAATCAAGTTGAAATGATTATCTCCTATCCGAGGACAACTGGTTTTGTAGGCCATGGGCCAACATATAATCATTAAATTAATACAAATTAAAAATAAACCTATAAAAGAACCTTACAAATGTGCAAAGGACCCCCTGATTATGCCCTTGATTCTTTTTATTCATTAAAATGTTGTACATTTCCAGCAGAAATAGCATTTTTCTTAGTGGGACATGATTTATCCAAATTATCAAGAATCAGTGATGCATGAATTAAGGTCTCCCTGTCAGCCATGGACAGGTCTGCCGCTCTGTCAGCTCGAGCAGCAGGAGCCCACCTGGCCAGGTAAACCTGGCTCAGCACGCAGAGGCCCACCCGCCGGGACGTAATGACCACAGTCTGGGGCGGGACAAAGCCGAAAACTCATTCATTGACCAATAGAACGACCCCCAAAAGTCAGGCCCCGTGGTTCCGTTATGAAAGGACAAGACAGTTAATTACAACAAAAAAATTTTCCAAGTTTTTTCTTGTAGATTTGTGACTTTAGAATCTCAGAAATCTCATTGTCTCATAAATTTGTAATTTTTTTCTCACCAATTCCTACAACCCCCCCCACCCCCACCCCCCAACAGAGAACAGAGACATGAAGGTTGCAGACCCCGGCGAGGTCAGCTCGATAGGAAGTGGGGTCACACCTGGAGCTCAGACCCAGAAGGTCGTCATCACCCCGCAGGTCAGGTACCACCCGTCCATCCAGACGCCGGCCGGTGGAGATGCAGGACGGGCGAAAAGCACAAGGCGGCCCCAGAGGACAGGGCCCCCCGCCACACGCCCCCCTCAGACCGCCACAAAACCTCCTGACAAGACTGGACAGGAAGCCCACGGCGACAGGAGCGCCCAGGGTAACCCCGCACCTGCCGGGGGGCGGCGGCAGAGGCGGGACGCTCCGGCTCAGAGGCGTCCGGGTCCTGGTCAGAGTCCCGCTGAGGCTCTCCGCTCTCCTGAGCCAGCAGAGCTGACAGCTGCTGGGACGTCCCAGCTGGGTGAGGAGGACGGGTTGTCCGGTGGCGGCGCCGCTGCCCGGCCGGAGGATGCACCTCCATGTTTGGGCGGGACGCTGAAGCAGGAAGTGGTGGAGGAGGTGGAGCTTCAGACCCGCGGACAGAGGGAGAACCCGGCCTGGTTCGCCTGGCGGCACAACCGGATCACAGCCTCCAACGCTCACCGCATCGCAAACTGCCGCTTCGTCAGTGGCACGAGCCAGACCCCGCCCACCTCCTACCTGGCTGCCATCACGGGTAGGCCCCGCCCCTTTCTACCTGTTCCTCCACAATGTGTGTGTGTGTGTGTGTGTGTGTGTGTGTGTGTGTGTGTGTGTAGCTCTGCGTCACTAACGAGGCTCTTTGGGGCCGACAGGTGATGGGCCCCGAGTGCAGACCAGAGCCATGACCTGGGGCATCCAGCAGGAGGCGCAGGCCGTCCGGCGGTACCAGGTGAACATGACGGAGGCTGTTTTTATCAGTGGGTTTCAAAGTGAGGGTCAGGGGCCTCCCAGGGGCCTTTGAGGGCTCTCCAGGGTTAGGGAGACCGGGGTTTGTGTCACAAACATGAGAGGAAAAGGGCAAATTAGCAAAAAAACAACTGGAATTCTACCTTGTAGGCGATTTTCTTATCTCATGTTAGTTTTTTGACGATGATGATGATGATGATGATGATGATGATGAGGATGATGATGATGAGGATGATGATGGTGGTGGTGGTGGTGATGACCTGCAGGTGCTGAAGAGCAAGGCGTTGGGGCGAGCGGTGACGGTGAGGGAGTGTGGTCTGTTCATCGACGCCCGGCGGCCCTGGTTGGCCGGCAGCCCCGACGGCATCGTGACGGACAGGCGGACCGGCCAATCGCTGCTCTGCCTGGAGGTGAAGTGTCCGTACAAACACAGGCACGGGACGGTGGAGGAGGCCTGCAGGGCGGACCGGGCCTTCTGCCTGGAGATCGAGGAGGAGCGGCGGCCCGGCACGGTAAGACACCGGCACGTTTCCACCGCCGCGCTGCGCAGGGGCTGATGGGACGGCTGATGGGACGGCTGATGGGACGGCTGATGGGACGGCTGGTGATCCGGGACGTCCTGCCTGGTCAGTTTTCTGATCAGCGGCAGTGAGATGTGTCACTCGGTAGTTCATCAACTCAGAAGGTCTTTCATTAAAGTTGTAAATTTACGAGAAGAAACTGACAACAGGAGAAAAAAAGTTTTCAGTTTTTTTCTTGTAAATTTGTGACTTTATGATCTCAGAATTTTAAAGCTTTTTCTCACAAATTTGACCCTCAGAAATCCAGTTTTGTTTTTTTTGTTTTTTTTTTTTATCCTGATGTGCTGCGTCCTCTCTCCCAGCCTCTGTACCGCCTGAAGCCGAGCCACAGCTACTTCACGCAGATCCAGTGCCAGCTGGCGGTGAGCGGCCTGCGCCACGCCGACCTGGTCGTGTTCACCCTGAGGGAGACGGCCATCGTGCCCGTGACCTTTGACCCCGACTTCTGGGCGGAGACGGTGGCCCGGCTGGAGGTTTTCTACCGGGACGCCGTCCTCCCTCACCTGGGAGAGAGACGCCCGCGGGGCCCGGCCGGGGAGCCGGAGCTGTAGAGGGCGTCCCGTCCTCCTCCGAGCGTCCCGCCTGCTGACGTGCCCTCGAGCAAGACGCCGCGGGCTGAGGTTAACAGGCTAACAGCTTAAGATGGAACCCTGAGCTTTTGCATGATAATATTTGATTGATTGATTGTTTCCGCCCTGACAGAAGCTGCAGTTATTGATCTCCTCCTTCAGTATTAGCCCCAGCTGCACCCAGTCTGCTTTACTTTAATTATCAGATTTTATTTACCCGTTCACGCAGGAGGGACTGTTTACGTGTTACCTTGCACGTTCTTTTGCACAAAGGGATTTCTGGGCAAAACTGGTCAAGACGCAGCTGCGAGCTGACGTGAACTCACAAAGTGTATTTTTCTAACTCGCATCATCTTCATCAATGCACTGTAAAAAAAATAAAATAAATAATAATAATAATTTAAGCTGATGTTCTGGAAAGTCCTGTTGACCGCTGTTCATTTGAGCCCAGTTTCAGCCTCTGCGGCGCCCCCTGCAGGTGGTTTATATGCAGCAAAGCATTTGAGGAACATGAGAAAGATCCCCAGCTGGGCGGAGCCAAGGTTCTCCAACCGGTGTGGACCTGGAACCCGTCTGTCTGAACGCCAACCGAGACCGAGGACAGCTCGTGTTACAGCGTCCCTGGGGTCTGGGGTCTTCTATATCGTATCAAATATCATATCAAATACTCAAAGAATAGTTTTATTTTTTGATGATTTGTTTGCAGATGGATATTTAACCCTTTGGAGGTGTGGGCTGTAATTCAGTGTATTTCTGGAAAAAGAAAAGAGCTGCCGTGAGTCAGATCCTGTCACAAACCCCAACCCTGACGAGACGGAAACCTTTCTCATGACCATGAAGGTGCATCTATATGCAAATTACTGGATGATGCGATCTGCAGCCGACAGTCTGTTTATGTGTTTACAAACCTCATTTCTCCAATAAAAAGGAACTGGACTGTCTGTGTGTGCCTTTATTATATATTTTGACAATTTGAGCAGCTCACAGATGCTTCAGTAGCATCAGCAGTGTGTGTGTGTGTGTGTGTGTGTGTGTGTGCGCCTTGTTTTCAATGATGTAAATGTTGATTTTGGCAGCTTCCTGATGTTTCTGCGCTGATACGTGGCGACAGGAAGCTGCACCGAACCGGCAGACAGAGGGGAGGGTATTGATAAGAAATTATCTTTATCAATGCCATTATTGATTCTTCTTATCAATACAATTCTTTATCAATTCTCTCATCAGTTCTAAGTCTGTTATTATGTCCCTGGGAAAGACAGGGGGTGGTGAGGTGGGCGTCCCGTACAGTAACCCACACATAACCACACTAACCCTAAACCATTAAACAGCCTTTCTCCTCACAGGACCACACAGGACCAGCAGAGCTGCCGACACTCCTGTTTTTCCCGGGTTCCTCCCGTATTTTAGGCCCCGTTTACACGACAACAGCTCTGATAAAAACGGAAAACTTTTTCCTTTGCGTTTTTAAAAAGTTCCATGTTTGCACAATAACGCTGTGAGAACGATCCTCGTGCACACGGATCCGCGAAAAAAACAACTGAAAGCGCTGCAGTGTGCATGCCAGGCCAGCAGGTGGCGGTGTCACTTTGCAATGTGACACCACAGAGTAGCACCGCGCGCCTGCATACAAACACTTTGCCGGCGCATTGTTGCTGTTTTCCTGTTCGCGCAGGGCTGGAAACGTCATGGGCTAATGGCCTAATCACTACACAGTGCACTATATAGTGGTTGGGGAGGGATTTCAGACACAGCCATGGTCACGTGTGTGAAGTGGGGCCGAGTCGTCATCGTTTTCACAAGAATTTCGTTTTGCCAGTTTACACGGCGGCGGGGAGAGCGGCGTTTTCAAAAAATTCCACTCTGGAACCCGGTTTCCAAAGTTTGTGTTTTCAAGCACCTGAAACGCCGTTGTCGTGAAAACGAAAGGCCAAACCGCAACAAAAGTTCACCGCTCTTTGTAAAAATCGTTGTCGTGTAAACGGGGCCTTAGACTCGTCTCCTGTCGCCCTCCCGTTCTGTCTTCTCTCCCGGGAGTCTCCCCTAATCAGACAGCTGCAGCTGATTCAGAACGCTGCTGCTCGAGTCCTCACGAAGACCAAGAAAGTGGATCACATCACTCCAGTCCTCAGATCTTTACACTGGCTTCCTGTGTGTCAAAGAATTGACTTCAAGATATTACTGTTGGTTTATAAAGCACTAAATGGTTTAGGGCCAAAATGCATCTCTGATCTGCTGCTAAATTATGAACCATCCAGACCTCTGAGGTCGTCTGGGACAGGTCTGCTTTCTGTCCCCAGAGTCAAAACTAAACATGGAGAAGCAGCGTTTAGTTTTTATGCTCCACATATCTGGAACAAACTCCCAGAAAACTGTAGATCTGCTGCGACTCTCACTTCTTTTAAATCACAGCTGAAGACTTTTCTGTTTGCCGCTGCCTTCCATTAAACCACATTAAGGGTTAATATTTTACACTGCACTGTAACTTTTAATGTCCTGCTTTATCATCTTATTCTCCTTTTCCTGTGTCGCTTTTATATTGTTTTAATGTCTTTATGCTCTATGTAAAGCACTTTGAATTGCCTTGTCGCTGAAATGTGCTACACAAATAAACTTGCCTTGCCTTGCCTAATTTCCAAGCCCCAATGTTGTTTGTTAATAGTGATGAGAAGCGCACAATAACCAAGGTTTTATTCTGAAGGCTCAGACCGGAAGCCGCCGCCGCCGCAGCAGCAAAATGTTTTGGACTGTAAATCAAAATGCACGTTTTCCAGCCTGCATCAGACAGACTGACTCATTATTAAAAACCCGGATGAGGTGTAAATCTGAAGCCGCTCGGCAGGCACATGTTCAGCTGACACGGCCTCCATTAGCGGAGCGGGCTTGTCAAACACTCGGTCATTTGTTAAATTTGTGCGACGCGGGGATACGAGGAATCGTTAAAGGAGCTGATGACGTGTGGACACGAATGATTCCGGTGGATCGAGTTCCCGTTTGGAACCGGTTCTCGGTCCCCACCCCCAGGCAGACGCCCCGACCTGTTGGCAAAGAAGTGAGCGGACACGCAGTGAGCATGAGGAGGAGGTTTTATTGGGCGGCAGAGGATCCAGAGCTCCTGTCTGCCCTGAAGGGGAACTCTTCAGAAACAAGGAGGAGAGGAAGAAGAGTTCCTGAAAGTCCTTCCAAGTCTGAACATCATTTTCCAACTTGCACTGACTGAATGAGACTAATTTGGGTTGGACACACACACACACACTCACACACACTCTCACACACACAGACGGGTGTTTGACATTTTAAATAAGCTCTGGGACTGAACGTGTCCGGTCCACAGCAGCTCTGCGTGCTGTGTCTGTGACCTTTGACCCCTCCAGGAAAAACATCCACACCCAGCGTCAGGACCAATCAGCAGCCGGCTAGCTACATCCTCTGCATCCAACCAGGAAGTACGATGTACCTGTTCGCCAGAGAGGGAGAGAGGGGGTTGCTGGGAAATGGCCGCCCGCACTCCCGCGCCCCTCCCCCCCCCCCGCCGCTGGGAGATGCCGGTTGATTGGCAGGTGTGTGTGGTGTTTTGGGGGGGGGGGGCGGGGTTTATGTTTCCGGTGGCTGTGGTCAGTTGGCAACGTGGCGTGTCAGTCATTGGTGCGGAGCTGCTGATTGGCTCACAGGTAGCCCTCCTTCCTGAACTGCTCCTGCAGGATGTCTCGGTACTCGTCGAAGCCGCCGTCGATCCTGCGGACCTTCCCGCCCTCGCAGACCCACAGCTCCCTGCACACGAGCCGGATCAGCCGCTCGTCATGAGACACCAGCACCACGCCGCCCTGAGAGAGAGACGGGCAGAGAGAGAGACAGGCAGAGAGAGAGAGAGAGAGAGAGAGAGAGAGAGAGAGAGAGAGAGAGAGAGACAGGCAGAGAGAGAGACGGGCAGAGAGAGAGAGAGAGAGAGAGAGAGAGAGAGAGAGAGAGAGAGAGAGAGAGAGAGAGCGAGAGAGAGAGCTTCCTGTTTATCCAGATATTTACTGCCTCCTGGATATTTCCGTGTGCAGCAGCTGGGTTAGAACACGTATGATCTGCCGCTGGTTGCTATGGAAACCGACACTCACTCTGAACTTGTTGAGCGCTTTGGCCAGAGCCTCGATGGTCTCCATGTCCAGGTGGTTGGTCGGCTCATCCAGGATGTAGAAGTTAGGACTGACCAACAGACAGACAGACAGACAGACAGACAGGTAGACAGGCAGACAGACAGAGAGACAGACAGACAGGCAGACAGACAGACAGACAGACAGACAGACAGACAGGCAGACAGGCAGACAGACAGACAGACAGACAGACAGACAGACAGGCAGACAGACAGACAGACAGACAGGAACAGACAGACAGACAGACAGACAGACAGACAGGTAGACAGACAGACAGACAGACAGGCAGACAGACAGACAGATTAGTGTGAGCAAAACATTTCCACCATTCTTTGGGTCCCTGCACTAACTGACCAGGACTACCAGACACAGAAATGTAATAATAATAATAATAATAATAATACATTCATTTTTTTTTATTAATTTATTAATTTTAGTTTTTTTTCCTACACTCCTATTTTATGTTCCATTTTAGTCTATTTTTTCTTTCTTTCTGCCTTTCTATTTCTCTGCACTTTTGTAATGTATTTGTTAACTATAATGATTTTAACTGTTATTATTTTTCTTTTCTTTTCTTTTTTATTGTATGGATTTTCTTATTTCTTTTAAATGTTTTTCTTTTCAATTGTTTGTTTTCACTTTTCTTGTTTTTATGTAAAGCACATTGGGCTGCTCCATGTTTGAAATGTGCTACAGAAATAAAACGGCCTCGCCCTTGCCTAATAATAATAATAATAATAATAATAATAATAATACTAATGATAATAATAATGATGATGATGATAATAATGACAGTAATAACAATATTAATAATGATGATGATGGTAATAATACTAATAATACTAATAACGATGATAATAACGATGATAATAATAGTAATAATAATAATAATAACAATAACATTAATAATACTAATAGTATTAATAATAATATCAAGAGCACAGTAATAAGGAGAGGAGGCCGGCTGTTACCACGGCATGGTCATCTGGGCGAAGGCCACGCGGCTCTTCTGCCCCCCCGACAGGCTGGCCACCGGCCGCGTGGCCAGCTCCCCTGTGATACCATAACCACCCAGCTGGTGGCGGTACTCCTCCTCCGTCCGGCCTGCAACACACACACAGCAGAGGGGGCGGAGTCACACTGCGGCCTGCAGAGTAACAGTGCTGAGCTGACAGACAGACAGGCTGACAGACAGACAGACAGGCTGACAGACAGACAGACAGACAGACAGACAGACAGACAGACAGACAGACAGACAGACAGACAGGCAGACAGACAGACAGACAGACAGACAGGCGGGCAGACAGGTGGTGTGTCTGTACCGGGGAACCTGTTGAGCAGCAGCTCCACAGAGCAGACGTTCAGGTCCAGCTGGTCCACGTGGTGCTGGCTGAAGTAGCCGATCTTCAGGTTCCTGAAGGAGACAGACAGACAGCCTCAGACAGACAGACAGCCTCAGACACAGAGTGAGGGGGCGGAGCCTGTGTGCCCTCACACCATCCTCCTCTACTTCAGAAGACCGACTCTGATGCAGATCTGATTCGTCTGATTGGCCGTCTTACCGGTGAGCCTGTCTGACTCCGTTGACCGGCGTCAGTTCCCCCATCAGCAGCTTCAGCACGGTGGTCTTCCCCGCTCCGTTTTCCCCGACCTGACAGGAAGACAGCAGGCCACTCGAGTGTGTGTCGTTGTCATGACAGTATAATCACAGCGGCGCTCCTGTTAGTCAAGTGTTAACCTAATAAATGGTGGAGCTGGTCTTTGGCGGCGAGACTTACGATGCAGATGCGTGACTCGAGGTCGGCTGAGACGTTGAGTCCAGAGAAGAGACGCTGGTCGGGGGAGTAGTAGAACTCCACCTCGTCCAGCTGCAGGATCGGAGGAGACAACTTCTCAAAGTTATCTGGAAACCTGCACCACAAAACACAGCGGCTCAATCAACCAACCGATCAACAGGTCAGTCCACCGAGCGTCTCTGAATGGAGACAAGACGTCTGTCCGTCTCTCTGTGTGTCCACAGGATGGAGACAACCAACCACGAACTGCATCCTGTCTATTAAAAACATGAGTAACACCTTAGCCACGCACCCTATGCACTTCTACTGGGTGATGATGGCTTCTGTCTACGTCATGGTGATTTAATCTGATTGGTTCATGACGTTAACTGTTATGTATGTTGCTCAGTGTCGTCGTGCTGTGTGCAATAAAGGTTTCATTCAATCCCACCGACCATCTCACCTTAAAGTGACCTCAGTTTCTTTTTCAATGGGCTTCAGTTCAGGCCTGCAGGGAACACAAACAGAAAAAGCAGCGCATCACAAACACAGGAGAGGCCTGCTCTCTGGCTGCTGTGACCTCTGACCTCTGACCTCCAGGCTCCGGAGCGAGGTTATCAGAATTCACTGGACCAAACTAAACTAAACTAAATTAAACTAAACTAAACTAAACCAAACTAAACTAAACTAAATTAAACTAAACTAAACCAAACTAAACTAAACTAAACTAAACTAAATTAAACTAAACCAAACTAACCTGAACTAAACTAAACCAAACTAAACTAAACTAAACTAACCTAAACCAAACCAAACTAAATTAACCTAACCTAACCTAAAACAAACCGAACTAAACTAAATTAACCTAACCTAACCTAAACCAAACTAAACTAAATTAACCTAACCTAAACCAAAATAAACTAAATTAAACTAAACTAAACCAAACTAACCTGAACTAAACTAAACCAAACTAAACTAAACTAACCTAAACCAAACCAAACAAACTAAATTAACCTAACCTAACCTAAACCAAACTAAACTAAATTAACCTAACCTAACCCAAACCAAACTAAACTAAACTAAACCAAACTAACCTGAACTAAACTAACCCAAACTAAACTAACCTAAACTAACCCAACCTAAACTAAACTAAACCAAATTAAACCAAACTAAACTAAATTAACCTAACCTAACCTAAACTAAAGCAACCTAAACTAAACTAACCTAACATAAACTAAACCAAACCAAACCAAACTAAATTAACCTAACCTAACTTAAACTAAAGCAAACTAAAATAAACTAAACTAAACTAACCTAACCTAAACCAAAGTAACCTGAACTAAACTAACCCAAACTAAGCTGAACTAAACTAAACCAAACTAAACTAACCTAAACTAAACCAAACTAACCTGAACTAAACTAAACCAAACTAACCTAACCTAAACCAAACCAAACTAAACTAACCTAAACTAAACTAACCCAACCTAAATTAAACCAAACCAAACTAAACTAACCTAAACTAAACCAAACTAAATTAACCTAACCTAACCTAAACTAAACTAACCTAAACCAAACTAACCTAACCTAAACCAAACTAAACTAACCTAACCTAAACTAAACCAAACTAACCTGAACTAAACTAAACCAAACTAAACTAACCTAACCTAACCTAAACTAAACCAAACCAAACTAAATTAACCTAACCTAACCTAAACCAAACCAAACTAAACTAAATTAACCTAACCTAACCTAAACCAAACCAAACCAAACTAAACTAAACCAAACTAACCTGAACTAAACTAACCCAAACTAAACTAACCTAAACTAACCCAACCTAAACTAAACTAAACCAAACCAAACTAAACCAAACTAAACTAAATTAACCTAACCTAACCTAAACTAAAGCAACCTAAACTAAACTAACCTAACCTAAACTAAACCAAACCAAACTAAACCAAACTAAACTAAATTAACCTAACCTAAACTAAAGCAAACTAAACTAAACTAAACTAAACCAAACTAACCTGAACTAAACTAACCCAAACTAAGCTGAACTAAACTAAACCAAACTAAACTAAACTAAACTAAACTAACCTAAACCAAACCAAACTAAACTAAACTAACCTAAACCAAACCAAACTAAACTAACCTAAACTAAACTAACCCAACCTAAACTAAACCAAACCAAACTAAACTAACCTAAACCAAATCAAACTAAATTAACCTAACCTAACCTAAACCAAACTAAACTAACCTAACCTAAACCAAACTAACCTGAACTAAACTAAACCAAACTAAACTAACCTAACCTAACCTAAACCAATCCAAACTAAACTAACCTAACCTAAACTAAACCAAACTAAACCAAACTAACCTAAACTAACCTAAACTAACCTAAAAACTAAAGCTAGGTGTGAAAAAACATTTTGGTTTAACTGTGACAAAAAATAAAAACTAGACTTAAAAAAATCTTTTACTGAAACAATACTGTGTTCTTACAAAACTAAATGAGACAAACTCAGAGTGTGTGCAGTGTGTTCAGTGTGCTGCACAGTGTGTGTGTGTGTGTGTGTGTGTGTGTGTGTGTGTGTGTGTGTGTGAACTCACAGCCTCTCCAGCAGTTTGAGTTTGCTCTGCACCTGAGCTGCTCTGTTGGCGTTGTACCGAAACCTGTCGATGAAAACCTGCAACACAAACACACACCCACACACACACACACACACACACATCACTCATCATTACAGTGTAGAGCACACACACACACACACTGATTCTCAGAGGTGGAAGTAACTAATTACATTTCCTCACATTACTGCAGCTTTTTGTGTACTTGTACTTTTTGAGTATTTTTTAAAAGTCAGTAATTTGACTTTTCCTTCGGTCCATTTCTGCCTGAGTTTTGTCTGTCACTGCATTTTAAATGAGATCCATCACAGAGAACAGCTGATCAGTGACAGACTGTGGAACCCTTCACAATAAAAGCCCAGCCAGCAAAGATGAGAAGAGGAACCTGCTTCTACTTTTTGCCGTTTTGTCGTTTTCAAATTTCACAATAAAAGCTGCACCATGAAAAACAGTGGCGAGGACCGTTTAGACTCAACTGGGAAAAAAATACAGATTAAGTGTGGATGGTGAGAACCATGCAGACTCAACCATAACATGATGTGTTTATTCCACGTGTCAGTTGAGTCTACAGGGTCCTCACTTCAGTTGAGTGTAATGTCCCTTTAAAAGCATGCAGTGTGCAGCGTGTTCTCTCCTCCTTTTCTAACTGCAGGGAAAAGATCCCAGCTAACACAGTTACTGTTTCCACCTACGGACTCGGAAAACGTGTTGTCATGTACTACAAGGACACAGTGCAGCAGTGCAATAGTACACTATGACACAGTGCAGTAGTACACTATGAAACAGTGCAGTAGTACACTATGACACAGTGCAGTAGTACACTATGACACAGTGCAGTAGTACACTATGACACAGTGCAGTAGTACTAGTACCTGTATGTGTTCTCTGTACTGCAGCTGTGCCTCGTATTCTCTCTGTTGGTTCTTCAGTCTGTCCTCTTTGGTCTTGACGAAGTTCTCGTAGTCGCCACGGTAACTGTCCAGCCTCTGGGAGTGCAGGTGGATGATGTCGGTCACCACGGCGTTCAGGAAGTTGCGGTCGTGGGAGACGACCAGGATGGTGGACTGCCACGTCTGCGGGCGGAAACAGAAGCACCGACGTCAGCCCGCTCTGCGCTCTGACCTGCATCTGCTGCCTGGTAGCATGTTAGCGCTCCTCACTGGAAACAATGGGGAACGCTAGCTACAAGCTAACATGACAGAGATCGGTAATGTGACGCAACAAAAGGAGGAGGAGCTTAGCTCAGACCTGCAGGTAGTTCTCCAACCACAGGATGGCTCTGACGTCCAGCATGTTGGTGGGCTCTGCAACAGCAAGCAGCAAGGTCAGGGTACTGCTGAGAGTACTACTAAGAGTACTACTGAGAGTACTACTGAGAGTACTACTGATACTACTGCTGAGAGGACTACTGAACTACTGCTGAGAGTACTACTGATACTACTGCTGAGAGTACTGCTGAGAGGACTACTGATACTACTACTGAGAGGACTACTGAACTACTGCTGAGAGTACTACTGATACTACTGCTGAGAGTACTACTAAGAGTACTACTGATACTACTGCTGAGAGGACTACTGAACTACTGCTGAGAGTACTACTGATACTACTGCTGAGAGTACTGCTGAGAGGACTACTGATACTACTACTGAGAGTACTGCTGAGAGTACTACTGAGAGTACTACTGATACTACTGCTGAGAGGACTACTGAGAGTACTACTGAGAGTACTACTGATACTACTGCTGAGAGTACTGCTGAGAGGACTACTGATACTACTACTGAGAGTACTACTGAGAGTACTACTGAGAGTACTACTGATACTACTGCTGAGAGTACTACTAAGAGTACTACTGATACTACTGCTGAGAGTACTACTAAGAGTACTACTGATACTACTGCTGAGAGTACTACTGAGAGGACTACTGAGAGGACTACTGAGAGTACTACTGATACTACTGCTGAGAGGACTACTGAGAGTACTACTGATACTACTGCTGAGAGGACTACTGAGAGTACTACTGAGAGTACTACTGAGAGTACTACTGATACTACTGCTGAGAGTACTACTGAGAGTACTACTGAGAGTACTACTGAGAGTACTACTGATACTTCTGCTGACACTACTGCTGATACTACTGCTGAGAGTACTGCTGATACTACTGCTGAGAGTACTGCTGAGAGTACTATTGATACTACTGCTGACACTACTGCTGAGAGTACTACTGATACTACTGCTGATACTACTACTGATACTACTGCTGAGAGTACTACTGATACTACTGCTGATACTACTACTGATACTACTGCTGATACTACTGATACTACTGCTGATACTACTGCTGATGCTACTGCTGAGAGTACTACTGATACTACTGCTGATGCTACTGTTGATACTACTGCTGATACTACTGCTGATACTACTGCTGATGCTACTGCTGATACTACTGCTGATGCTACTGCTGAGAGTACTACTGATACTACTGTTGATACTACTGCTGATACTACTGCTGATACTACTGCTGATGCTACTGCTGAGAGTACTACTGATACTACTGCTGATGCTACTGTTGATACTACTGCTGATACTACTGCTAATACTACTGCTGATGCTACTGCTGAGAGTACTACTGATACTACTGCTAATACTACTGCTGATACTACTGCTGATGCTACTGCTGATGCTACTGCTGATACTACTGCTGAGAGTACTACTGATACTACTGCTGAGAGTACTGCTGATACTAATGCTGATACTACTGCTGAGAGTACTACTGATACTACTGCTGAGAGTACTACTGATACTACTGCTGATACTACTGCTGATAGTACCGCTGATACTGCTGCTAATACTACTGCTGATACTACTACTGATACTACTGCTGATGCTAATGCTGAGAGTACTACTGATACTACTGATAGTACTGTTCATAGTACTGTTGATAG
>NC_043992.1:41323865-41333865 GCF_902150065.1 Myripristis murdjan | reverse complement strand
CTGTCTGTCTCTCTCTGCCTGCCTGTCTCCTTCTCTGCCTGTCTGTCTCTCTCTCTCCCTGCCTGTCTCTCTCTCTCCGCCTGTCTCTCTCTGCCTGCCTGTCTCCTTCTCTGCCTGTCTGTCTCTGCCTGTCTGTCTCTCTCTCTCCCTGCCTGTCTCTCTCTCTCCGCCTGTCTCTCCCTCTGCCTGCCTGTCTCTCTGTGTGTCTCTTACAGTTTCAGGGTGTTGAACATCTGGAGGCAGATGTCTCGGATGTCGTCTTCGTTCTTGCTGTCGGCCGACACTTCCTGCAGCACTCCTCCGATGGCGTCGTACACTTCCTCCCCATCCTCGAAATCTGCCCCGCCGCTGTCCAGAACACCTGAGCGCACACACACACACACACACACACACACACACACACACACACACACACACACACACACACACGTAGCTCTGTGAGTGGCAGACAGTCTGATGTAGAGTCTTGCGCCTCGACAACACTGCAGTTTTTGGGTCCAGATGTTGGTTTTGGTTAAGTTTGTGCATCAGAGAGAAAAAAATACGACCATTTCTAATCTTCTCTGTATATTGTTTGCAAATAAAACATTTTTTTTTATTCAGAGATTTTGGAAATCGACCAGTAGTCTTTCAAAGGCTGCTTAAACTATTTAGTAGTATATCGAAATATAGCAATACGATATACTAGTCTATATCCAGTATATTGTATTGCTATCCAGATATATGGCATAAATAGAGTCATACTAACAACTTTTTCCATAAAAATGAAAATTATAATTTGAAAATTATTATTCCTTCTAAAATCATGAATCATGTTGAAATCACAATATCAGTGAAATTAATTGCAATACTATTTCCTTTTTATACCACTGAGCCCCAATAACTACACGTGTGATAAACCAGCATGTATACAGACGTGCTAAAACACAGCATTTTGACTTAATACCATGTTGTTAAATATCAGAAATGAGGCGTGATATCTATTCCTCGGAAATGTGAAATATTGATGTACACCTGCTTCACAATAAAAAAAGAGACATTTTTGTCTCACATGTTGAAACACAGGCAGAGTGTGTACTCTTAACCCAGCGCTAACCTTAATCTAATGTTGACTCGAACTTTGACTCGAACCGCCCGGCGGACCCAGCCGGACCCAGCCGGACACGGCCCGGGACAGGCCGGTGAGGAGGCCGGTTAGCAGGCGGTCCGGCCGGGATTCGAACCCGCGGCGCTGCGGTGACGACACGAGCGAGCCTAAAGGTGCGTGATCCGCCAGGTGAGCCACACTGATGCTCTGACCAGGACCTGCGCTGACTTGCTGTTTAACCGGATGACGGGCTGGTGTGTGTCGGAGCTCAGCCTCCCGGCGACTAAACCCTACAGCAGGAAATGGGTTTTCCCCGCTGGCATCGCACGTGAAGGCAGAGAAACTCTCCCATTATCAATCAATGGACAAGGTCAACCTCCCGTTGACATGAGCGGGGCAGCGCGGCCGGGCGGGGTCAGTCTGACTCGGTTTGTTCATTCATTCAGTTCATCAGGACCGGAGGGACCCGGAGCGGCCGGCCGGGACTCGAACCCGCACCCCTCCTGCTGTGACAGCGACACCCACCGTGCCGCCCCGCTGCCTCTGTTTAGCTCACTTCACACTGTTTACACTGGGTGTCCGTTCCGTTCCGGTCCGTGCCGGGTTACAGCAGGGACTATATACCTGAGCGGAGTGTCGGTGTCAGTTCGCCTCCCGTCCCGCTTCCCGTCCCTGTTCACACCGCGGCTCGGCTCGGCTCGGCTCGGCTCGGCTCGGCACAGCGGCTCAGTCTGCTAACCGAGCCGAGCCGAGCCGAGCCATGCCGTGCTAGCCTGCCTAGCCCAGCCCTCACTGAGAGAACAGCCAGCTCGTGTAGCCGGATCGGGGCGAGCTAGCTAGCTAACCGGACCTCACCCCCTCCCTCCCGGGTGAAAGTCGTGTCTCAGGCCGGCGTGAGGCGCGCTCCGGCCGGCGGAGAGCGGCTCCTCGGCCCGCGGCTCACCTGTGATGTAGTCGAACAGTTCCGTGTCAATTTCGGGAAACTCGCTCTTCAGAATATCCACGTATGTCGCCATGATACCCGGCCCTGGACACGACCGCCGTGCGCATGCGCCAGCATGCGACAGCGCCGGGGATCATGGGTAATGTAGTTTTGACGGTTTGTAGTCAGTTGAGCGGGGCGGCTGAGGCCTGCTCGGCCCTCCTCCACTCCGAGGGGACGAGAAGAAACTAAAAAACAGGAACTGAAGGTAGATTTTAACTTGTAGGCTATGAATACATAAATGCCTAAATAAAGAAAGAAAGCTCCTCTGAGCAGCTAACACTTTAACACACTGAAGTCGAATAACATGAACTATAATTAAAGTAAATTTTAATTTGAAAGCAAACAATGCAAAAAGTTTGCAATTATTATACTTAATACATTTATCTCGTTTTCCTGAAAAACTCCAACACTGAACACTACAACCTGTCGCCTCTCAGCCTCTCTAGCACTCTGTAAAATGACCTCTAGTGACCTCTAGGAGAATCACAGCCTCATCAAACTTTACAGACACAAACTAGAGAGCGAGGCCGTTCAGAGGAGCTCTGCTGCTCCAGCTGGACTGACAGGAAGGGCCACTTTCTGAGACATTTACACAACGCAATGCTCAACATCCAGTCACTGAAAAAATGCAGCTTTTACAGAAATCTGTAAATGTCAAAAGTTTTTGGTACCAAATCAAAGCCTGAATTTTTCTGTGGTGTTCATCAAGGTCTTGGTGTCCAAATGTGGTATTTTGGAGGGTTTTGGCCATTTTATTCATTCTCCAGTGTTGAAAAAATGGTTAATATTTGTACCAAATGTGTGTAACAAATGGTATCAACATGAAAATTGCTGCAACAACTTATGACACATAACTGAACATGGGAATGGCTTCATATACTCCCATCATAATGTGCTAACCTTTATATAATCTAAATAAAGAGCCTAACCAGAACAATGTTTATTACAGATTTATGCTCGTAAGAACTTGATACTCAGAGCTGAGCTGCATCTCACATTAATCTTCAATTTCCCAGCTCTCAGATGATGATTACCACTTCTATTTGGCTTCTCCTGGTGACCTTTTACCTCCCTCTCAAGAGACCTCTGAACACCAATAAAATAAAATAAAATAAAATAAAATAAAATAAAATAAAATAAAATAAAATAATAATAATAAAAAAAATAAATAAATAAAAGATGGGCCTAAACCACGCTGGGGGGGTGGATTTTTAAAAAAAAGATTTTTATTAATTTTAACAATTTGAATTAATGGTTAATTTTAATTTAGTCTATTTTAATTAATTTAAATTCATTAATTAATTTTAATTTGTGCAGTTCACCCCATCCGCCTGGTGGTGCAGAGTTACATGTCCTGACCACTGGAGGGCGCTGCTGCACCACAGCGACAGCTTCCATTGGTTTCCACTGAGAGGGGGTGAAGAGAGACCGCTAACATCATCATCACCTTCATCATCATCATCATCACCTTCGTCATCATCATCAACATCATTATGAATATTATCGTTGTTATTATTGTCATCATCACTGTCGTTATTCTTCTTTTTCTTCTTCTCCCAAAAAGGAAGTTTTGTGTAATTTTTTCTTAATTATACATTTATTTATTTAAATCTCATTTAACATTTGGGCTGAAGAGCTTGAAGTCGACGAAGCGTTAAAGAGGCAGATTAGATAAGTTTGATTTTATTTTTAATAGAAAACTTAAACTTGCAGGAGCGACACGGACGAGCTGGACCTGCTGCTGCCTTCACGGTCTCCTCTGAGCTCGGACTTTAAGAGGCAAAGTCGAGAGTTTTGATTCCGTGGAGTCGGGTGGTGTTGCTCTGAAAAAACGACAAGTCGTTCATATTCAACATGTAAAGTCAAAGACACACCAAATCATTTTTTAAACAAAGGTAAAAACACATTTTTTGTACAGTTAACATGTCTGTGCAGTAGTACTTAGTTAACATGCAATACTAACACAAATACTGAAAAAACTCACATAGTAATAGTAATACTAATAATGATAATAAAGAACAATAAACGAGCAAAAATCATCAAAATAAAATACAAGTAAAACAAATTAAGAGGGATTTTTTTTTTTTTTTTATCAATTTTGAAGCCAATCATAAATGTTTGGATTTTTCTTCTTTATATATTTTTTTAAGAATTTACATTTACACATCAACAAAATCCTAAGACAACAAGCAGGTTAACAGTACAGTGACTGTTTATTACTTATTTATTGATTTATTAATTACTTTAAAATAATAATAATAATAATAAAAAAGCATTCAAACTTGCTCATGTTCATATTCTTTGTTTCATGTGAGAATACTGCCAAATCGTTCCAGAACATTTGCAGAGTAAGTGCTCTTTTTTTGTGAATCTTTATTTGGAGTCATGGCCAAAGAAGACAGCAGCATCGCCTGCAGGCAGAAGAAGCATCAAGACATAAAACATGAAGCGGTGCAGAAGAGAGAAATACAATGAGAACAAAACAAACCACGGCAAAAAGAAACAGTCAGTTTAAAAAAAAAAAAAAAAATCAGGAGTGCATGACAATAAAATCACATCAGCATTTTGAAAATACTGCCTCCTGATTCTCTCTGCCTGCATTTTTCTCATATTTTTTACTCTTTTCTATGGAAACATTCGATTTTTTACAATTATTATACCATAAAACAATTAATGTATAAAATAGTTTCAGTGCTTTTAAGTGACTTTATGATAATACACTCATATTTTTCCTTAATTTCTAATATTTATTTATAGGTTAGGTCTGTTCTGTTTTTGCTGTATTTCTCTCTTTTGCACTCCTTTATGTTTGGTAAAAAATGTTGTTATTGTCTTTGAAGAAGACAATAACAAGATTGATAAGATTGAGATTGATAAATAATAAATAATTATTGTTGTTGTTATCTTGTAAATTTGTGTCGGGGAATGTGGAAAATAAGTGCCTTGTTTGACAGTGACAAAAGAGAGAGACAGGACAGGCAGAGCAGAGAGAGAGACGGGACAGGCAGAGAGAGAGACAGGACAGGCAGAGCAGAGAGAGAGACAGGACAGAGAGGGAAACAGGACAGGCAGCAAAGGGCCTGAGGTGGGATTCGAGCCCAGGGCGCTGCGGTCAGGCTGCGGTACGCGCTCTTCCAGGTGAACTACTGGGGCGCCGCATGTGCTTTTTCAGTATTTCCCACAGCCCGTGAAGGCATCGTGTGTGTTGTCCAGTCTCCCTGCGCATGCCCACATCCCGCCTGGAGTTCTGGGCAGAGCTGGGTGGGAGAGTTAGCAGTTAGCAGTTAGCCAGCTAGCTGAGTGTGTAATGGCGGCCTCGGTGTTGCTGGGGTCTGCGGACAGCACCGGACCCACTTTCCCGGTGGGAAGCGGCTCTGGGAATGTTTTAGTCGGGAATAACGTGCTCGGACCGGCGGGGCCGGCGTCGTGGAACCGTTCTCTGGACCGGGCGCTGGACGAGGCGGCGGCCACCGGCTGCCTGAGCCTGAGCGGCAGGAAGCTGAAGGAGTTCCCCCGCAGCGCCGCCAACCACGACCTGACCGACACCACCAGGGCCGGTGAGTCCCTCCGAGCCGCGGCCGGCCGGCCCGCTGCGGGGCTCGGCTGGTTTCACACACATTGAGCGGTTTGTGGAGGTTGCTGTGGGGGTTGCTGTGGAAGTTGTTGGGAGTTGTTGGGAGTTGAAGCCGCTGCGGGGAAAGTGAGCAGCGGCCCGGTCAGTGGGGAGAGGAGCTCTGCGGTGTTGGGCTGCTAGCATGCTAAGGCTAAGGGCTACAGCGGTTTGAAAGGGAGCACTCCGCGGGGTCAGGCGGAGTGAGCGGGGCGAGCGGAGCCTCCGGGTCGGGAAGCCGGGCTCAGCTCAGACGGAAGGCTTAGCTAACAGCTAGCCGTCCAGACCGGACAGGACGGGCTCTCTCTGGGAGCGTTAGATGACGGTGAGCGAGTCAGCCGCCGGAGCACCGCGGGAGGGGGGGGTCACCATCCGCCCAAAGCAGAGCCCGCAGTTAAAAGAGTCCCTCTGGAAGACGGTGACACCTCGGCTGTGTCTGGTGTGTAAACCCTGAGCTGAGCTTCGACTGCCGGCCCGGAGCCGAGCAGCGCTGCCCCGCCCCGCCCCGCCGGGCTCCATGTGCCGGCGAGAGCAAACCAAACAAGCCGCTGGTCTGCTGGAGGTCGACTGGTAAACAAGCAGGGAGCGGAGCTGTCTGTCTCTCTGTCTGTCTGTCTGTCTGTCTGTCTGTCTGTCTGTCTCTCTGTCTATCCGTCTGTCTGCCTGTCTTTCTCTGTCTGTCTCTCTCTATCTCTCTGTCTGCCTGTCTGCCTGCCTGTCTGTCTGTTCCTCTCTGTCTGTCTGTCTGTGTCTGTCTGCCCGTATCTGTGTGTGTGTGTGTGTGTGTGTGTCTCTATCTACCTGTCTCTCTGTCTGTCTGCCAGTCTGTATGTGTCTGTCTGTCTCTTTCTGTCCGCCTGTCTGTCTGCATCTGTCTATGTCTGTGTGTGTGTGTGTGTGTGTGTGTGTGTGTCTGTCTGTCTGTCTCTTTCTCTGTATCTGTCTGTCTGTCTTGTTGTCTCTCTCCTTCCTCCTTGATTTCTGTTTCTAGCCTCAGACACTTCAATGGAAAACAGGTCAATATCAATTAATCACCCAAAATTCTCTCTTATTACCTGCACCTGAAAAAAGGAAAAAAATGACTAGACATTGATTATAATTCAATTTAAATTGAGAGGTTGAAGAAGGTTGTCTGTTTTGTCAGTTTTTTTTTTTTTTTTTTTTTAGCTCCTGACAGTGTTTTAATCCCTGAGCTCCTCTCTGCTGTGACCTTTGACCTCTGATGGTGCTTCACTTTTTGTGAAAGTCCAGGGCCCCTGAGGCCCTTTGAGGGCCTCCAGGGCTCCTCAGCAAAATGAGGAAGTCTGACAGCAGCCAAGAAATCTGATACAGCATCACTGATGTGACTCTTAATATATTATTTTGTTGTAAATATTTATTTTGCTGCTTTTTTTTTTTTTTTTTTTTTTACAGATTTTCTGGCCATTTTCTTGTAAATGTGTGACTAATTTCTTGCTAATTTTTCAGGTAATTTCTTTCTAATTCACTCATTGCCCTCTCCCCATGTGTTTAAAAGAATTCAAGTGAATTTGCTGCAGAAAAAATAGACTGGAACATTAAAAAAAAATGCCAGAAACAAAGAAATACAACAAAAGTGCAAGGGAATTAGAAAAATTAGCGCCAGGCTCCCCTCCCGTCTGAGGGCCTCCAGCCAAAAAATCACTTTGGGGGCTTTTATCATAAAGATCAGTTTCGGTCCAAAAGATAAACCACCTGATAGATTTTTTTCACCAAAAATTCACTTTAGTTATGTTTGTTTTTGCTGTTTTTTTGACTTTGTTTTGTCAGTTTTGCTTTAATATAATTTAAATGTCTATCGATTTTTTTTGTTTACGTGGTAATTTTCGGGTAATTTGTGGCTAATTTTCTAATTCTTCTATGTTATTTCTTACTGATTTTTTTTTTTTTTTTGCCTAATTTTAACATCATTTTCTGCTAACTTTGATTTATCAATTTCTTGCTAATTTGTGGATCAATTCTCTCTAATTTGCTGATCACCCTTTTCCAGCGTTTCTGAAAGAAATCAAATGAATTTGAAGGTTTTTATCATTTTAATAATCATACATACAGTCTTCCTGTCATTTATGAAATTCTTTTGTCTACCAGCTGAACTTTCAGCACCGAGCTTCATACAGACTGTGGCTTCCTCTTCATTTATTTACCACTGACTGCTGTGTGTGTGTGTGTGTGTGTGTTTGTGTGTGTGTGTGTGTGTGTGTGTGTGTGTGTGTCTGGCGGCTGAAACACAGGCCTTTTGAGTGTTTTCTTTAAGTCTAAAGACACGTTGATAGAAGTCCTCCCTGCTGTCACATGCAGGCCAGGCCCGAAGCCAGAGACACACACACACACACACACACACACACACACACACACACAGCAGCTCCAGCAGGACTGCAGACCGTGTCCTGACAGTCTGACGATATTTGGGTGCTGATTTGATAAACTGTGATATTGTAAGTTTTGTAAATATTGTGATTTGATATTAAGCGATTTTAGACAAACTTAAGGGCTTTTCGCTTAACGATTCATTGTAATTAATATATAAAGATGAGAAAAAAAATGATTGATTGATTTATTGAAATCAAGGGCAAAATATCAAATCAGGGCCATGATGATGATACAGAAATTCTAAGAACAAAGTAAGAACTTTCCCAGTGTTTTGTATCAGCCTCTCACACTTTTTACAGTGTTTTTATCTCATGAGCGGGGGGGGGCGGCTGTCCCCCTCCGGCCGCCGGGCGCGTCCCGCTGTCACGTCCCGCTCGCTGCGCCAGCGGGCAGGACGTGACAGGAAAACAGCGGCGGCACTCCGTCACTACCAGTTCAGCCAATAGTTTAGGCGAGACCGCCGTATGAGCGAGAAATTTCAAAAACTTGATCATATTAGAGAACAGAATAGTTTGTCCTCCTGCAGTGATGTGTTTAATGACCTCACAGACCACCGTCCTCCTGCGGTGATGTGTTTAATGACCTCACGGGACAGTAGTGATGTGTTTAATGACCTCACGGGACAGTAGTGATGTGTTTAATGACCTCACGGGACAGTAGTGATGTGTTTAATGACCTCACAGACCGCCGTCTTCCTGCAGTGATGTGTTTAATGACCTCACAGGACGGTAGTGATGTGTTTAATGACCTCACAGGACGGTAGTGATGTGTTTAATGACCTCACAGACCAGCGCCGCCTCCTCTCCTGCCTCTTTGCAGCAGCTGCATCATTACGACCTCCTGCAGAGCCGCCATGTTTGTAGCTGTCATCTGATGTCAGCACATGACTGATGTCAAGATGTGAGGTCAGAGATACACCCGTATTTCGTTTTTCTCTGAACAGTCACTCAAAAATAAAGTCCGGCTGTTACTGTCAAATTCCAAAATACATTTACATGAACGCGTGCATAATGTGAGCTGTGACATCACTTCCTCTCCCTCTTTTCTGCGCTCCTCGGTGCTCTGTGGTGTTTTTGATTGTGAGAGGAAATGAAGCCTGGTCAGCGTGTGTGTGTGTGTGTGTGTGTGTGTTGTGTGAGCCATGTGAAGGCTTGAGTTCATTTCATTCAGTTTATTAAATTTTTCTATTTTATCCCATCAAACACACAGCGCGCACACACACACACACACACAAACACACACACACACACAAACACACACAGGGTGTTTTTTCAGACGTGTTGGAGCCTCCAGTCAGCCTGCTGCAGTTAACACACCAAGTACTGTGCTCTGTGTGTGTGTGTGTGTGTGTGTGTGTGTGTGTGTGTGTGTGTGTGTGTGTGTCTCATTGCCTCCGGCTTCGGCTCTGCTCTTTCTGTCGCTCTGTGGAATTGGAACATGGTCACCACGCTGTGTGTGTGTGTGTGTGTGTGTGTGTGTGTGTGTGTGTGTGTGTGTGTGTGTGTGTGTGTGTGTGTGTGTGTGTGTGTGTGTGTGTGAGCTCGGGCCTGAGACATGGTGGGGATGAAGGCGTGAGAGAGAGAAGAAAGTCTTCAGGGCTTTTGTGTTGTCAGTTTGAATCACTCATGGTGCCTTCAAGTGCCTGTTGGAAACATGGGATTTACTGTTTAAAGAGCCAGGAGCACAAACACCCCCTCAGAGTCCTGTTAGATGACAGGGGGTCGTGTTGGAAATGACCTGCAGTGACCTCTAGGATGATCACGGCCTCATGAAACAGCCACAAACTAGAGGAGAATTCAAAAAACTGGAATCTCAATAAATCCCATTATTGAATAGCATAACTTAAGAATCACAGTACATATTGAACCGGCACCCGAGTATCGTGACAGTCTGGAATCAGGAGATAAACGCGTGGTCCCAGACCAGAGAA